>NW_028127214.1:0-165682 GCF_965231255.1 Vanellus vanellus | reverse complement strand
CTGCCACAGCAAAGGTGCCAGCGGGGAAAAGTGATGCTGCTTCTCACTGCCTCCTGGAACCCCTTCAAATGCCCCAGACAATTTACTCAGCATGTATCTGCCACAGCAAAGGTGCCAGCGGGGAAAAGTGATGCTGCTTCTCACTGCCTCCTGGAACCCCTTCAAATGCCCCAGACAATTTGGCCCTCTCTGCTTTCCTGCGCACGCTATCCTCAAAAGCACCTTTTTTCACTTTCGGCGCTGTTTGGAGCAAAAAAGACAAACGTCCAGCTTTTGCTGCCACAGCAAAGGTGCCAGCGGGGAAAAGTGATGCTGCTTCTCACTGCCTCCTGGAACCCCTTCAAATGCCCCAGACAATTTGGCCCTCTCTGCTTTCCTGCGCACGCTATCCTCAAAAGCACCTTTTTTCACTTTCGGCGCTGTTTGGAGCAAAAAAGACAAACGTCCAGCTTTTGCTGCCACAGCAAAGGTGCCAGCGGGGAAAAGTGATGCTGCTTCTCACTGCCTCCTGGAACCCCTTCAAATGCCCCAGACAATTTGGCCCTCTCTGCTTTCCTGAAAAGTCTATCCTCAAAGCACCTTTTTTCAACTTTCGGCGCTGTTTGGAGCAAAAAAGACAAACGTCCAGCTTTTGCTGCCACAGCAAAGGTGCCAGCGGGGAAAAGTGATGCTGCTTCTCACTGCCTCCTGGAACCCCTTCAAGTGCCCCAGACAATTTGGCCCTCTCTGCTTTCCTGCGAACGCTATCCTCAAAAGCACCTTTTTTCACTTTCGGCGCTGTTTGGGGCAAAAAAGACAAACGTCCAGCTTTTGCTGCCACAGCAAAGGTGCCAGCGGGAAAAGTGATGCTGCTTCTCACTGCCTCCTGGAACCCCTTCAAATGCCCCAGACAATTTGGCCCTCTCTGCTTTCCTGCGCACGCTATCCTCAAAAGCACTTTTTTCACTTTCGGCGCTGTTTGGAGCAAAAAAAGACAAACGTCCAGCTTTTGCTGCCACAGCAAAGGTGCCAGCGGGGAAAAGTGATGCTGCTTCTCACTGCCTCCTGGAACCCCTTCAAATGCCCCAGACAATTTGGCCCTCTCTGCTTTCCTGAAAAGTCTATCCTCAAAAGCACCTTTTTTCACTTTCGGCGCTGTTTGGGGCAAAAAAGACAAACGTCCAGCTTTTGCTGCCACAGCAAAGGTGCCAGCGGGGAAAAGTGATGCTGCTTCTCACTGCCTCCTGGAACCCCTTCAAATGCCCCAGACAATTTGGCCCTCTCTGCTTTCCTGCGCACGCTATCCTCAAAAGCACCTTTTTTCACTTTCGGCGCTGTTTGGAGCAAAAAAGACAAACGTCCAGCTTTTGCTGCCACAGCAAAGGTGCCAGCGGGGAAAAGTGATGCTGCTTCTCACTGTCTCCTGGAACCCCTTCAAATGCCCCAGACAATTTGGCCCTCTCTGCTTTCCTGCGCACGCTATCCTCAAAAGCACCTTTTTTCACTTTCGGCGCTGTTTGGAGCAAAAAAGACAAACGTCCAGCTTTTGCTGCCACAGCAAAGGTGCCAACGGGGAAAAGTGATGCTGCTTCTCACTGCCTCCTGGAACCCCTTCAAATGCCCCAGACAATTTGGCCCTCTCTGCTTTCCTGCGCACTCTATCCTCAAAAGCACCTTTTTTCACTTTCGGCGCTGTTTGGAGCAAAAAAGACAAACGTCCAGCTTTTGCTGCCACAGCAAAGGTGCCAGCGGGGAAAAGTGATGCTGCTTCTCACTGCCTCCTGGAACCCCTTCAAATGCCCCAGACAATTTGGCCCTCTCTGCTTTCCTGCGCACTCTATCCTCAAAAGCACCTTTTTTCACTTTCGGCGCTGTTTGGAGCAAAAAAGACAAACGTCCAGCTTTTGCTGCCACAGCAAAGGTGCCAGCGGGGAAAAGTGATGCTGCTTCTCACTGCCTCCTGGAACCCCTTCAAATGCCCCAGACAATTTGGCCCTCTCTGCTTTCCTGCGCACGCTATCCTCAAAAGCACCTTTTTTCACTTTCGGCGCTGTTTGGAGCAAAAAAGACAAACGTCCAGCTTTTGCTGCCACAGCAAAGGTGCCAGCGGGGAAAAGTGATGTTGCTTCTCACTGCCTCCTGGAACCCCTTCAAATGCCCCAGACAATTTGGCCCTCTCTGCTTTCCTGAAAAAGTCTATCCTCAAAAGCACCTTTTTTCACTTTCGGCGCTGTTTGGGGCAAAAAAGACAAACGTCCAGCTTTTGCTGCCACAGCAAAGGTGCCAGCGGGGAAAAGTGATGCTGCTTCTCACTGCCTCCTGGAACCCCTTCAAATGCCCCAGACAATTTGGCCCTCTCTGCTTTCCTGCGCACGCTATCCTCAAAAGCACCTTTTTTCACTTTCGGCGCTGTTTGGAGCAAAAAAGACAAACGTCCAGCTTTTGCTGCCACAGCAAAGGTGCCAACGGGGAAAAGTGATGCTGCTTCTCACTGCCTCCTGGAACCCCTTCAAATGCCCCAGACAATTTGGCCCTCTCTGCTTTCCTGCGCACTCTATCCTCAAAAGCACCTTTTTTCACTTTCGGCGCTGTTTGGAGCAAAAAAGACAAACGTCCAGCTTTTGCTGCCACAGCAAAGGTGCCAGCGGGGAAAAGTGATGCTGCTTCTCACTGCCTCCTGGAACCCCTTCAAATGCCCCAGACAATTTGGCCCTCTCTGCTTTCCTGCGCACTCTATCCTCAAAAGCACCTTTTTTCACTTTCGGCGCTGTTTGGAGCAAAAAAGACAAACGTCCAGCTTTTGCTGCCACAGCAAAGGTGCCAGCGGGGAAAAGTGATGCTGCTTCTCACTGCCTCCTGGAACCCCTTCAAATGCCCCAGACAATTTGGCCCTCTCTGCTTTCCTGCGCACTCTATCCTCAAAAGCACCTTTTTTCACTTTCGGCGCTGTTTGGAGCAAAAAAGACAAACGTCCAGCTTTTGCTGCCACAGCAAAGGTGCCAGCGGGGAAAAGTGATGCTGCTTCTCACTGCCTCCTGGAACCCCTTCAAATGCCCCAGACAATTTGGCCCTCTCTGCTTTCCTGCGCACGCTATCCTCAAAAGCACCTTTTTTCACTTTCGGCGCTGTTTGGAGCAAAAAAGACAAACGTCCAGCTTTTGCTGCCACAGCAAAGGTGCCAGCGGGGAAAAGTGATGTTGCTTCTCACTGCCTCCTGGAACCCCTTCAAATGCCCCAGACAATTTGGCCCTCTCTGCTTTCCTGAAAAGTCTATCCTCAAAAGCACCTTTTTTCACTTTCGGCGCTGTTTGGGGCAAAAAAGACAAACGTCCAGCTTTTGCTGCCACAGCAAAGGTGCCAGCGGGGAAAAGTGATGCTGCTTCTCACTGCCTCCTGGAACCCCTTCAAATGCCCCAGACAATTTGGCCCTCTCTGCTTTCCTGCGCACTCTATCCTCAAAAGCACCTTTTTTCACTTTCGGCGCTGTTTGGAGCAAAAAAGACAAACGTCCAGCTTTTGCTGCCACAGCAAAGGTGCCAGCGGGGAAAAGTGATGCTGCTTCTCACTGCCTCCTGGAACCCCTTCAAATGCCCCAGACAATTTGGCCCTCTCTGCTTTCCTGAAAAGTCTATCCTCAAAAGCACCTTTTTTCACTTTCGGCGCTGTTTGGAGCAAAAAAGACAAACGTCCAGCTTTTGCTGCCACAGCAAAGGTGCCAGCGGGGAAAAGTGATGCTGCTTCTCACTGCCTCCTGGAACCCCTTCAAATGCCCCAGACAATTTGGCCCTCTCTGCTTTCCTGAAAAGTCTATCCTCAAAAGCACCTTTTTTCACTTTCGGCGCTGTTTGGAGCAAAAAAGACAAACGTCCAGCTTTTGCTGCCACAGCAAAGGTGCCAGCGGGGAAAAGTGATGCTGCTTCTCACTGCCTCCTGGAACCCCTTCAAATGCCCCAGACAATTTGGCCCTCTCTGCTTTCCTGAAAAGTCTATCCTCAAAAGCACCTTTTTTCACTTTCGGCGCTGTTTGGCGCAAAAAAGACAAACGTCCAGCTTTTGCTGCCACAGCAAAGGTGCCAGCGGGGAAAAGTGATGCTGCTTCTCACTGCCTCCTGGAACCCCTTCAAATGCCCCAGACAATTTGGCCCTCTCTGCTTTCCTGCGCACGCTATCCTCAAAAGC
Organism: Vanellus vanellus; assembly: GCF_965231255.1. Classification (NCBI taxonomy): domain Eukaryota; kingdom Metazoa; phylum Chordata; class Aves; order Charadriiformes; family Charadriidae; genus Vanellus; species Vanellus vanellus. The sequence continues at coordinate 161,524 of NW_028127214.1, read as the reverse complement.
ACCTTTTTTCACTTTCGGCGCTGTTTGGAGCAAAAAAGACAAACGTCCAGCTTTTGCTGCCACAGCAAAGGTGCCAGCGGGGAAAAGTGATGCTGCTTCTCACTGCCTCCTGGAACCCCTTCAAATGCCCCAGACAATTTGGCCCTCTCTGCTTTCCTGCGCACGCTATCCTCAAAAGCACCTTTTTCACTTTCGGCGCTGTTTGGAGCAAAAAAGACAAACGTCCAGCTTTTGCTGCCACAGCAAAGGTGCCAGCGGGGAAAAGTGATGCTGCTTCTCACTGCCTCCTGGAACCCCTTCAAATGCCCCAGACAATTTGGCCCTCTCTGCTTTCCTGCGCACGCTATCCTCAAAAGCACCTTTTTTCACTTTCGGCGCTGTTTGGAGCAAAAAAGACAAACGTCCAGCTTTTGCTGCCACAGCAAAGGTGCCAGCGGGGAAAAGTGATGCTGCTTCTCACTGCCTCCTGGAACCCCTTCAAATGCCCCAGACAATTTGGCCCTCTCTGCTTTCCTGCGCACGCTATCCTCAAAAGCACCTTTTTTCACTTTCGGCGCTGTTTGGAGCAAAAAAGACAAACGTCCAGCTTTTGCTGCCACAGCAAAGGTGCCAGCGGGGAAAAGTGATGCTGCTTCTCACTGCCTCCTGGAACCCCTTCAAATGCCCCAGACAATTTGGCCCTCTCTGCTTTCCTGCGCACGCTATCCTCAAAAGCACCTTTTTTCACTTTCGGCGCTGTTTGGAGCAAAAAAGACAAACGTCCAGCTTTTGCTGCCACAGCAAAGGTGCCAGCGGGGAAAAGTGATGTTGCTTCTCACTGCCTCCTGGAACCCCTTCAAATGCCCCAGACAATTTGGCCCTCTCTGCTTTCCTGAAAAGTCTATCCTCAAAAGCACCTTTTTTCACTTTCGGCGCTGTTTGGGGCAAAAAAGACAAACGTCCAGCTTTTGCTGCCACAGCAAAGGTGCCAGCGGGGAAAAGTGATGCTGCTTCTCACTGCCTCCTGGAACCCCTTCAAATGCCCCAGACAATTTGGCCCTCTCTGCTTTCCTGCGCACTCTATCCTCAAAAGCACCTTTTTTCACTTTCGGCGCTGTTTGGAGCAAAAAAGACAAACGTCCAGCTTTTGCTGCCACAGCAAAGGTGCCAGCGGGGAAAAGTGATGCTGCTTCTCACTGCCTCCTGGAACCCCTTCAAATGCCCCAGACAATTTGGCCCTCTCTGCTTTCCTGCGGACTCCATCCTCAAAAGCACCTATTTTTGCTTTCGGCGCCCTCCGGAGCAAAAAAGACAAACGTCCAGCTTTTGCTGCCACAGCAAAGGTGCCAGCAGGGAAAAGTAATGCTGGTTCTCACTGCCTCCTGGAACTCCTTCAAATGCCCCAGACAATTTGGCCCTCTCTGCTTTCCTGCGGACTCCATCCTCAAAAGCACCTGTTTTCGCTTTCGGCAGCCTCCGGAGCAAAAAAGACAAACGTCCAGCTTTTGCTGCCACAGCAAAGGTGCCAGCGGGGAAAAGTAATGCTGGTTCTCACTGCCTCCTGGAACCCTTTCAAATGCCGCAGACAATTTGGCCCTCTCTGCTTTCCTGTGGACTCCATCCTCAAAAGCACCTGTTTTCGCTTTCGGCAGCCTCCGGAGCAAAAAAGACAAACGTCCAGCTTTTGCTGCCACAGCAAAGGTGCCAGCGGGGAAAAGTAATGCTGGTTCTCACTGCCTCCTGGAACCTCTTCAAATGCCCCAGACAATTTGGCCCTCTCTGCTTTCCTGCGGACTCTATCCTCAAAAGCACCTGTTTTCGCTTTTGGCAACCTCCGGAGCAAAAAAGACAAACGTCCAGCTTTTGCTGCCACAGCAAAGGTGCCAGCGGGGAAAAGTAATGCTGGTTCTCACTGCCTCCTGGAACCCTTTCAAATGCCCCAGACAATTTGGCCCTCTCTGCTTTCCTGCGGACTCCATCCTCAAAAGCACCTGTTTTCGCTTTCGGCAACTTCAGGAGCAAAAAAGACAAACGTCCAGGTTTTGCTGCCACAGCAAAGGTGCCAGCGGGGAAAAGTGATGCTGGTCCTCATTGCCTCCTGGAACCTCTTCAAATGCCCCAGACAATTTGGCCCTCTCTGCTTTCCTGCGGACTCCATCCTCAAAAGCACCTGTTTTCGCTTTCGGCAGCCTCCGGAGCAAAAAAGACAAACGTCCAGCTTTTGCTGCCACAGCAAAGGTGCCAGCGGGGAAAAGTAATGCTGGTTCTCACTGCCTCCTGGAACCCTTTCAAATGCCACAGACAATTTGGCCCTCTCTGCTTTCCTGTGGACTCCATCCTCAAAAGCACCTGTTTTCGCTTTCGGCAGCCTCCGGAGCAAAAAAGACAAACGTCCAGCTTTTGCTGCCACAGCAAAGGTGCCAGCGGGGAAAAGTAATGCTGGTTCTCACTGCCTCCTGGAACCTCTTCAAATGCCACAGACATTTTGGCCCTCTCTGCTTTCCTGCGGACTCCATCCTCAAAAGCACCTGTTTTCGCTTTCGGCAACCTCCGGAGCAAAAAAGACAAACGTCCAGGTTTTGCTGCCACAGCAAAGGTGCCAGCGGGGAAAAGTAATGCTGGTTCTCACTGCCTCCTGGAACCCTTTCAAATGCCACAGACAATTTGGCCCTCTCTGCTTTCCTGCGGACTCCATCCTCAAAAGCACCTGTTTTCGCTTTCGGCAGCCTCCGGAGCAAAAAAGACAAACGTCCAGCTTTTGCTGCCACAGCAAAGGTGCCAGCGGGGAAAAGTAATGCTGGTTCTCACTGCCTCCTGGAACCTCTTCAAATGCCACAGACAATTTGGCCCTCTCGTCTTTCCTGCGGACTCCATCCTCAAAAGCACCTGTTTTCGCTTTTGGCAACCTCCGGAGCAAAAAAGACAAACGTCCAGCTTTTGCTGCCACAGCAAAGGTGCCAGCGGGGAAAAGTAATGCTGGTTCTCACTGCCTCCTGGAACCCTTTCAAATGCCCCAGACAATTTGGCCCTCTCTGCTTTCCTGCGGACTCCATCCTCAAAAGCACCTGTTTTCGCTTTCGGCAGCCTCCGGAGCAAAAAAGACAAACGTCCAGCTTTTGCTGCCACAGCAAAGGTGCCAGCGGGGAAAAGTAATGCTCGTTCTCACTGCCTCCTGGAACCCTTTCAAATGCCACAGACAATTTGGCCCTCTCTGCTTTCCTGCGGACTCCATCCTCAAAAGCACCTGTTTTCGCTTTCGGCAACCTCCGGAGCAAAAAAGACAAACGTCCAGCTTTTGCTGCCACAGCAAAGGTGCCAGCGGGGAAAAGTAATGCTGGTTCTCACTGCCTCCTGGAACATCTTCAAATGCGACAGACAATTTGGCCCTCTCTGCTTTCCTGCGGACTCCATCCTCAAAAGCACCTGTTTTCGCTTTCGGCAGCCTCCGGAGCAAAAAAGACAAACGTCCAGCTTTTGCTGCCACAGTAAAGGTGCCAGCAGGGAAAAGTAATGCTGGTTCTCACTGCCTCCTGGAACTCCTTCAAATGCCACAGACAATTTGGCCCTCTCTGCTTTCCTGCGGACTCCATCCTCAAAAGCACCTGTTTTCGCTTTCGGCAGCCTCCGGAGCAAAAAAGACAAACGTCCAGCTTTTGCTGCCACAGCAAAGGTGCCAGCGGGGAAAAGTGATGCTGGTCCTCATTGCCTCCTGGAACCTCTTCAAATGCCACAGACAATTTGGCCCTCTCTGCTTTCCTGCGGACTCCATCCTCAAAAGCACCTGTTTTCGCTTTCGGCAACCTCCGGACCAAAAAAGACAAACGTACAGCTTTTGCTGCCACAGCAAAGGTGCCAGCCGGGAAAAGTAATGCTGGTTCTCACTGCCTCCTGGAACTCTTTCAAATGCCCCAGACAATTTGGCCCTCTCTGCTTTCCTGCGGACTCCATCCTCAAAAGCACCTGTTTTCGCTTTCGGCAGCCTCCGGAGCAAAAAAGACAAACGTCCAGGTTTTGCTGCCACAGCAAAGGTGCCAGCGGGGAAAAGTAATGCTGGTTCTCACTGCCTCCTGGAACCCTTTCAAATGCCCCAGACAATTTGGCCCTCTCTGCTTTCCTGCGGACTCCATCCTCAAAAGCACCTGTTTTCGCTTTCGGCAGCCTCCGGAGCAAAAAAGACAAACGTCCAGCTTTTGCTGCCACAGTAAAGGTGCCAGCAGGGAAAAGTAATGCTGGTTCTCACTGCCTCCTGGAACCCTTTCAAATGCCGCAGACAATTTGGCCCTCTCTGCTTTCCTGTGGACTCCATCCTCAAAAGCACCTGTTTTCGCTTTCGGCAGCCTCCGGAGCAAAAAAGACAAACGTCCAGCTTTTGCTGCCACAGCAAAGGTGCCAGCGGGGAAAAGTAATGCTGGTTCTCACTGCCTCCTGGAACCTCTTCAAATGCCCCAGACAATTTGGCCCTCTCTGCTTTCCTGCGGACTCCATCCTCAAAAGCACCTGTTTTCGCTTTTGGCAACCTCCGGAGCAAAAAAGACAAACGTCCAGCTTTTGCTGCCACAGCAAAGGTGCCAGCGGGGAAAAGTAATGCTGGTTCTCACTGCCTCCTGGAACCCTTTCAAATGCCCCAGACAATTTGGCCCTCTCTGCTTTCCTGCGGACTCCATCCTCAAAAGCACCTGTTTTCGCTTTCGGCAGCCTCCGGAGCAAAAAAAGACAAACGTCCAGCTTTTGCTGCCACAGCAAAGGTGCCAGCGGGGAAAAGTAATGCTGGTTCTCACTGCCTCCTGGAACCCTTTCAAATGCCCCAGACAATTTGGCCCTCTCTGCTTTCCTGCGGACTCCATCCTCAAAAGCACCTGTTTTCGCTTTCGGCAGCCTCCGGAGCAAAAAAGACAAACGTCCAGCTTTTGCTGCCACAGCAAAGGTGCCAGCGGGGAAAAGTAATGCTCGTTCTCACTGCCTCCTGGAACCCTTTCAAATGCCACAGACAATTTGGCCCTCTCTGCTTTCCTGCGGACTCCATCCTCAAAAGCACCTGTTTTCGCTTTCGGCAACCTCCGGAGCAAAAAAGACAAACGTCCAGCTTTTGCTGCCACAGCAAAGGTGCCAGCGGGGAAAAGTAATGCTGGTTCTCACTGCCTCCTGGAACATCTTCAAATGCGACAGACAATTTGGCCCTCTCTGCTTTCCTGCGGACTCCATCCTCAAAAGCACCTGTTTTCGCTTTCGGCAGCCTCCGGAGCAAAAAAGACAAACGTCCAGCTTTTGCTGCCACAGTAAAGGTGCCAGCAGGGAAAAGTAATGCTGGTTCTCACTGCCTCCTGGAACTCCTTCAAATGCCACAGACAATTTGGCCCTCTCTGCTTTCCTGCGGACTCCATCCTCAAAAGCACCTGTTTTCGCTTTCGGCAGCCTCCGGAGCAAAAAAGACAAACGTCCAGCTTTTGCTGCCACAGCAAAGGTGCCAGCGGGGAAAAGTGATGCTGGTCCTCATTGCCTCCTGGAACCTCTTCAAATGCCACAGACAATTTGGCCCTCTCTGCTTTCCTGCGGACTCCATCCTCAAAAGCACCTGTTTTCGCTTTCGGCAACCTCCGGACCAAAAAAGACAAACGTACAGCTTTTGCTGGCACAGCAAAGGTGCCAGCCGGGAAAAGTAATGCTGGTTCTCACTGCCTCCTGGAACTCTTTCAAATGCCCCAGACAATTTGGCCCTCTCTGCTTTCCTGCGGACTCCATCCTCAAAAGCACCTGTTTTCGCTTTCGGCAGCCTCCGGAGCAAAAAAGACAAACGTCCAGCTTTTGCTGCCACAGCAAAGGTGCCAGCGGGGAAAAGTAATGCTCGTTCTCACTGCCTCCTGGAACCCTTTCAAATGCCACAGACAATTTGGCCCTCTCTGCTTTCCTGCGGACTCCATCCTCAAAAGCACCTGTTTTCGCTTTCGGCAACCTCCGGAGCAAAAAAGACAAACGTCCAGCTTTTGCTGCCACAGCAAAGGTGCCAGCGGGGAAAAGTAATGCTGGTTCTCACTGCCTCCTGGAACCCTTTCAAATGCCCCAGACAATTTGGCCCTCTCTGCTTTCCTGCGGACTCCATCCTCAAAAGCACCTGTTTTCGCTTTCGGCAGCCTCCGGAGCAAAAAAGACAAACGTCCAGCTTTTGCTGCCACAGTAAAGGTGCCAGCAGGGAAAAGTAATGCTGGTTCTCACTGCCTCCTGGAACCCTTTCAAATGCCCCAGACAATTTGGCCCTCTCTGCTTTCCTGTGGACTCCATCCTCAAAAGCACCTGTTTTCGCTTTCGGCAGCCTCCGGAGCAAAAAAGACAAACGTCCAGCTTTTGCTGCCACAGCAAAGGTGCCAGCGGGGAAAAGTAATGCTGGTTCTCACTGCCTCCTGGAACCTCTTCAAATGCCCCAGACAATTTGGCCCTCTCTGCTTTCCTGCGGACTCCATCCTCAAAAGCACCTGTTTTCGCTTTTGGCAACCTCCGGAGCAAAAAAGACAAACGTCCAGCTTTTGCTGCCACAGCAAAGGTGCCAGCGGGGAAAAGTAATGCTGGTTCTCACTGCCTCCTGGAACCCTTTCAAATGCCCCAGACAATTTGGCCCTCTCTGCTTTCCTGCGGACTCCATCCTCAAAAGCACCTGTTTTCGCTTTCGGCAGCCTCCGGAGCAAAAAAAGACAAACGTCCAGCTTTTGCTGCCACAGCAAAGGTGCCAGCGGGGAAAAGTAATGCTCGTTCTCACTGCCTCCTGGAACCCTTTCAAATGCCACAGACAATTTGGCCCTCTCTGCTTTCCTGCGGACTCCATGCTCAAAAGCACCTGTTTTCGCTTTCGGCAACCTCCGGAGCAAAAAAGACAAACGTCCAGCTTTTGCTGCCACAGCAAAGGTGCCAGCGGGGAAAAGTAATGCTGGTTCTCACTGCCTCCTGGAACCCTTTCAAATGCCCCAGACAATTTGGCCCTCTCTGCTTTCCTGCAGAATCCATCCTCAAAAGCACCTGTTTTCGCTTTCGGCATCCTCCGGAGCAAAAAAGACAAACGTACAGCTTTTGCTGCCACAGCAAAGGTGCCAGCGGGGAAAAGTAATGCTGGTTCTCACTGCCTCCTGGAACCCTTTCAAATGCCACAGACAATTTGGCCCTCTCTGCTTTCCTGCGGACTCCATCCTCAAAAGCACCTTTTTTCGCTTTCGGCAACCTCCGGAGCAAAAAAGACAAACGTCCAGGTTTTGCTTCCACAGCAAAGGTGCCAGCAGGGAAAAGTGATACTGGTCCTCATTGCCTCCTGGAACCTCTTCAAATGCCACAGACAATTTGGCCCTCTCTGCTTTCCTGCGGACTCTATCCTCAAAAGCACCTGTTTTCGCTTTCGGCAACTCCGGAGCAAAAAAGACAAACGTCCAGGTTTTGCTGCCACAGCAAAGGTGCCAGCGGGCAAAAGTAATGCTGGTTCTCACTGCCTCCTGGAACCCTTTCAAATGCCCCAGACAATTTGGCCCTCTCTGCTTTCCTGCGGACTCCATCCTCAAAAGCACCTGTTTTCGCTTTCGGCAGCCTCCGGAGCAAAAAAGACAAACGTCCAGCTTTTGCTGCCACAGCAAAGGTGCCAGCGGGGAAAAGTAATGCTGGTTCTCACTGCCTCCTGGAACCTCTTCAAATGCCACAGACAATTTGGCCCTCTCTGCTTTCCTGCGGACTCCATCCTCAAAAGCACCTTTTTTCGCTTTCGGCAACCTCCGGAGCAAAAAAGACAAACGTCCAGGTTTTGCTTCCACAGCAAAGGGTCCAGCAGGGAAAAGTGATACTGGTCCTCATTGCCTCCTGGAACCTCTTCAAATGCCACAGACAATTTGGCCCTCTCTGCTTTCCTGCGGACTCCATCCTCAAAAGCACCTGTTTTCGCTTTCGGCAACTCCGGAGCAAAAAAGACAAACGTCCAGGTTTTGCCGCCACAGCAAAGGTGCCAGCGGGCAAAAGTAATGCTGGTTCTCACTGCCTCCTGGAACCCTTTCAAATGCCCCAGACAATTTGGCCCTCTCTGCTTACCAGCGGACTCCATCCTCAAAAGCAGCTGTTTTCGCTTTCGGCATCCTCAGGAGCAAAACAGTCAAACGTCCAGCTTTTGCTGCCACAGCAAAGGTGCCAGCGGGGAAAAGTAATGCTGGTTCTCACTGCCTCCTGGAACCTCTTCAAATGCCCCAGACAATTTGGCCCTATCGGCTTTCATGCGGACTCCATCCTCAAAAGCACCTGTTTTCGCTGTCGGCAACTTCAAGAGCAAAAAAGACAAACGTCCAGCTTTTGCTGCCACAGCAAAGGTGCCAGCGGGGAAAAGTGATGCTGGTCCTCATTGCCTCCTGGAACCTCTTCAAATGCCACAGACAATTTGGCCCTCTCTGCTTTCCTGCGGACTCCAGCCTCAAAAGCACCTGTTTTCGCTTTCGGCAACCTCCGGACCAAAAAAGACAAACGTACAGCTTTTGCTGCCACAGCAAAGGTGCCAGCCGGGAAAAGTAATGCTGGTTCTCACTGCCTCCTGGAACTCTTTCAAATGCCACAGACAATTTGGCCCTCTCTGCTTTCCTGCGGACTCCATCCTCAAAAGCACCTGTTTTCGCTTTCGGCAGCCTCCAGAGCAAAAAAGACAAACGTCCAGCTTTTGCTGCCACAGCAAAGGTGCCAGCGGGGAAAAGTAATGCTGGTTCTCACTGCCTCCTGGAACCCTTTCAAATGCCCCAGACAATTTGGCCCTCTCTGCTTTCCTGCGGACTCCATCCTCAAAAGCACCTGTTTTCGCTTTCGGCAACCTCCGGAGCAAAAAAGACAAACGTCCAGCTTTTGCTGCCACAGCAAAGGTGCCAGCGGGGAAAAGTAATGCTGGTTCTCACTGCCTCCTGGAACTCTTTCAAATGCCACAGACAATTTGGCCCTCTCTGCTTTCCTGCGGACTCCATCCTCAAAAGCACCTATTTTCGCTTTCGGCAGCCTCCGGAGCAAAAAAGACAAACGTCCAGCTTTTGCTGCCACAGCAAAGGTGCCAGCGGGGAAAAGTAATGCTGGTTCTCACTGCCTCCTGGAACCCTTTCAAATGCCACAGACAATTTGGCCCTCTCTGCTTTCCTGTGGACTCCATCCTCAAAAGCACCTGTTTTCGCTTTCGGCAGCCTCCGGAGCAAAAAAGACAAACGTCCAGCTTTTGCTGCCACAGCAAAGGTGCCAGCGGGGAAAAGTAATGCTGGTTCTCACTGCCTCCTGGAACCCTTTCAAATGCCACAGACAATTTGGCCCTCTCTGCTTTCCTGCGGACTCCATCCTCAAAAGCACCTGTTTTCGCTTTCGGCAGCCTCCGGAGCAAAAAAGACAAACGTCCAGCTTTTGCTGCCACAGCAAAGGTGCCAGCGGGGAAAAGTAATGCTGGTTCTCACTGCCTCCTGGAACCTCTTCAAATGCCACAGACATTTTGGCCCTCTCTGCTTTCCTGCGGACTCCATCCTCAAAAGCAACTGTTTTCGCTTTCGGCAACCTCCGGAGCAAAAAAGACAAACGTCCAGGTTTTGCTGCCACAGCAAAGGTGCCAGCGGGGAAAAGTAATGCTGGTTCTCACTGCCTCCTGGAACCCTTTCAAATGCCACAGACAATTTGGCCCTCTCTGCTTTCCTGCGGACTCCATCCTCAAAAGCACCTATTTTTGCTTTCGGCGCCCTCCGGAGCAAAAAAGACAAACGTCCAGCTTTTGCTGCCACAGCAAAGGTGCCAGCAGGGAAAAGTAATGCTGGTTCTCACTGCCTCCTGGAACTCCTTCAAATGCCCCAGACAATTTGGCCCTCTCTGCTTTCCTGCGGACTCCATCCTCAAAAGCACCTGTTTTCGCTTTCGGCAGCCTCCGGAGCAAAAAAGACAAACGTCCAGGTTTTGCTGCCACAGCAAAGGTGCCAGCGGGGAAAAGTAATGCTGGTTCTCACTGCCTCCTGGAACCCTTTCAAATGCCGCAGACAATTTGGCCCTCTCTGCTTTCCTGTGGACTCCATCCTCAAAAGCACCTGTTTTCGCTTTCGGCAGCCTCCGGAGCAAAAAAGACAATCGTCCAGCTTTTGCTGCCACAGCAAAGGTGCCAGCGGGGAAAAGTAATGCTGGTTCTCACTGCCTCCTGGAACCTCTTCAAATGCCCCAGACAATTTGGCCCTCTCTGCTTTCCTGCGGACTCTATCCTCAAAAGCACCTGTTTTCGCTTTTGGCAACCTCCGGAGCAAAAAAGACAAACGTCCAGCTTTTGCTGCCACAGCAAAGGTGCCAGCGGGGAAAAGTAATGCTGGTTCTCACTGCCTCCTGGAACCCTTTCAAATGCCCCAGACAATTTGGCCCTCTCTGCTTTCCTGCGGACTCCATCCTCAAAAGCACCTGTTTTCGCTTTCGGCAACTTCAGGAGCAAAAAAGACAAACGTCCAGGTTTTGCTGCCACAGCAAAGGTGCCAGCGGGGAAAAGTGATGCTGGTCCTCATTGCCTCCTGGAACCTCTTCAAATGCCCCAGACAATTTGGCCCTCTCTGCTTTCCTGCGGACTCCATCCTCAAAAGCACCTGTTTTCGCTTTCGGCATCCTCCGGAGCAAAAAAGACAAACGTCCAGCTTTTGCTGCCACAGCAAAGGTGCCAGCGGGGAAAAGTAATGCTGGTTCTCACTGCCTCCTGGAACCCTTTCAAATGCCCCAGACAATTTGGCCCTCTCTGCTTTCCTGCGGACTCCATCCTCAAAAGCACCTGTTTTCGCTTTCGGCAGCCTCCGGAGCAAAAAAGACAAACGTCCAGCTTTTGCTGCCACAGCAAAGGTGCCAGCGGGGAAAAGTAATGCTGGTTCTCACTGCCTCCTGGAACCCTTTCAAATGCCGCAGACAATTTGGCCCTCTCTGCTTTCCTGTGGACTCCATCCTCAAAAGCACCTGTTTTCGCTTTCGGCAGCCTCCGGAGCAAAAAAGACAATCGTCCAGCTTTTGCTGCCACAGCAAAGGTGCCAGCGGGGAAAAGTAATGCTGGTTCTCACTGCCTCCTGGAACCTCTTCAAATGCCCCAGACAATTTGGCCCTCTCTGCTTTCCTGCGGGACTCTATCCTCAAAAGCACCTGTTTTCGCTTTTGGCAACCTCCGGAGCAAAAAAAGACAAACGTCCAGCTTTTGCTGCCACAGCAAAGGTGCCAGCGGGGAAAAGTAATGCTGGTTCTCACTGCCTCCTGGAACCCTTTCAAATGCCGCAGACAATTTGGCCCTCTCTGCTTTCCTGTGGACTCCATCCTCAAAAGCACCTGTTTTCGCTTTCGGCAGCCTCCGGAGCAAAAAAGACAATCGTCCAGCTTTTGCTGCCACAGCAAAGGTGCCAGCGGGGAAAAGTAATGCTGGTTCTCACTGCCTCCTGGAACCTCTTCAAATGCCCCAGACAATTTGGCCCTCTCTGCTTTCCTGCGGACTCTATCCTCAAAAGCACCTGTTTTCGCTTTTGGCAACCTCCGGAGCAAAAAAGACAAACGTCCAGCTTTTGCTGCCACAGCAAAGGTGCCAGCGGGGAAAAGTAATGCTGGTTCTCACTGCCTCCTGGAACCCTTTCAAATGCCCCAGACAATTTGGCCCTCTCTGCTTTCCTGCGGACTCCATCCTCAAAAGCACCTGTTTTCGCTTTCGGCAACTTCAGGAGCAAAAAAGACAAACGTCCAGGTTTGCTGCCACAGCAAAGGTGCCAGCGGGGAAAAGTGATGCTGGTCCTCATTGCCTCCTGGAACCTCTTCAAATGCCCCAGACAATTTGGCCCTCTCTGCTTTTCCTGCGGACTCCATCCTCAAAAGCACCTGTTTTCGCTTTCGGCATCCTCCGGAGCAAAAAAGACAAACGTCCAGCTTTTGCTGCCACAGCAAAGGTGCCAGCGGGGAAAAGTAATGCTGGTTCTCACTGCCTCCTGGAACCCTTTCAAATGCCCCAGACAATTTGGCCCTCTCTGCTTTCCTGCGGACTCCATCCTCAAAAGCACCTGTTTTCGCTTTCGGCAGCCTCCGGAGCAAAAAAAGACAAACGTCCAGCTTTTGCTGCCACAGCAAAGGTGCCAGCGGGGAAAAGTAATGCTGGTTCTCACTGCCTCCTGGAACCCTTTCAAATGCCGCAGACAATTTGGCCCTCTCTGCTTTCCTGTGGACTCCATCCTCAAAAGCACCTGTTTTCGCTTTCGGCAGCCTCCGGAGCAAAAAAGACAATCGTCCAGCTTTTGCTGCCACAGCAAAGGTGCCAGCGGGGAAAAGTAATGCTGGTTCTCACTGCCTCCTGGAACCTCTTCAAATGCCCCAGACAATTTGGCCCTCTCTGCTTTCCTGCGGACTCTATCCTCAAAAGCACCTGTTTTCGCTTTTGGCAACCTCCGGAGCAAAAAAGACAAAAAAACGTCCAGCTTTTGCTGCCACAGCAAAGGTGCCAGCGGGGGAAAAGTAATGCTGGTTCTCACTGCCTCCTGGAAACCCTTTCAAATGCCCCAGACAATTTGGCCCTCTCTGCTTTCCTGCGGACTCCATCCTCAAAAGCACCTGTTTTCGCTTTCGGCAACTTCAGGAGCAAAAAAGACAAACGTCCAGGTTTTGCTGCCACAGCAAAGGTGCCAGCGGGGAAAAGTGATGCTGGTCCTCATTGCCTCCTGGAACCTCTTCAAATGCCCCAGACATTTGGCCCTCTCTGCTTTCCTGCGGACTCCATCCTCAAAAGCACCTGTTTTCGCTTTCGGCATCCTCCGGAGCAAAAAAGACAAACGTCCAGCTTTTGCTGCCACAGCAAAGGTGCCAGCGGGGAAAAGTGATGCTGGTCCTCATTGCCTCCTGGAACCTCTTCAAATGCCACAGACAATTTGGCCCTCTCTGCTTTCCTGCGGACTCCATCCTCAAAAGCACCTGTTTTCGCTTTCGGCAGCCTCCGGAGCAAAAAAGACAAACGTCCAGCTTTTGCTGCCACAGCAAAGGTGCCAGCGGGGAAAAGTAATGCTGGTTCTCACTGCCTCCTGGAACCCTTTCAAATGCCACAGACAATTTGGCCCTCTCTGCTTTCCTGTGGACTCCATCCTCAAAAGCACCTGTTTTCGCTTTCGGCAGCCTCCGGAGCAAAAAAGACAAACGTCCAGCTTTTGCTGCCACAGCAAAGTGCCAGCGGGGAAAAGTAATGCTGGTTCTCACTGCCTCCTGGAACCTCTTCAAATGCCCCAGACAATTTGGCCCTCTCTGCTTTCCTGCGGACTCCATCCTCAAAAGCACCTGTTTTCGCTTTCGGCAGCCTCCGGAGCAAAAAAGACAAACGTCCAGCTTTTGCTGCCACAGCAAAGGTGCCAGCGGGGAAAAGTAATGCTGGTTCTCACTGCCTCCTGGAACCCTTTCAAATGCCACAGACAATTTGGCCCTCTCTGCTTTCCTGCGGACTCCATCCTCAAAAGCACCTGTTTTCGCTTTCGGCAGCCTCCGGAGCAAAAAGACAAACGTCCAGCTTTTGCTGCCACAGCAAAGGTGCCAGCGGGGAAAAGTAATGCTGGTTCTCACTGCCTCCTGGAACCCTTTCAAATGCCCCAGACAATTTGGCCCTCTCTGCTTTCCTGCGGACTCCATCCTCAAAAGCACCTGTTTTCGCTTTCGGCAGCCTCCGGAGCAAAAAAGACAAACGTCCAGCTTTTGCTGCCACAGCAAAGGTGCCAGCGGGGAAAAGTAATGCTCGTTCTCACTGCCTCCTGGAACCCTTTCAAATGCCACAGACAATTTGGCCCTCTCTGCTTTCCTGCGGACTCCATCCTCAAAAGCACCTGTTTTCGCTTTCGGCAACCTCCGGAGCAAAAAAGACAAACGTCCAGCTTTTGCTGCCACAGCAAAGGTGCCAGCAGGGAAAAGTAATGCTGGTTCTCACTGCCTCCTGGAACATCTTCAAATGCGACAGACAATTTGGCCCTCTCTGCTTTCCTGCGGACTCCATCCTCAAAAGCACCTGTTTTCGCTTTCGGCAGCCTCCGGAGCAAAAAAGACAAACGTCCAGCTTTTTGCTGCCACAGTAAAGGTGCCAGCAGGGAAAAGTAATGCTGGTTCTCACTGCCTCCTGGAACTCCTTCAAATGCCACAGACAATTTGGCCCTCTCTGCTTTCCTGCGGACTCCATCCTCAAAAGCACCTGTTTTCGCTTTCGGCAGCCTCCGGAGCAAAAAAGACAAACGTCCAGCTTTTGCTGCCACAGCAAAGGTGCCAGCGGGGAAAAGTGATGCTGGTCCTCATTGCCTCCTGGAACCTCTTCAAATGCCACAGACAATTTGGCCCTCTCTGCTTTCCTGCGGACTCCATCCTCAAAAGCACCTGTTTTCGCTTTCGGCAACCTCCGGACCAAAAAAGACAAACGTACAGCTTTGCTGCCACAGCAAAGGTGCCAGCCGGGAAAAGTAATGCTGGTTCTCACTGCCTCCTGGAACCCTTTCAAATGCCCCAGACAATTTGGCCCTCTCTGCTTTCCTGCGGACTCCATCCTCAAAAGCACCTGTTTTCGCTTTCGGCAACCTCCGGAGCAAAAAAGACAAACGTCCAGCTTTTGCTGCCACAGCAAAGGTGCCAGCGGGGAAAAGTAATGCTGGTTCTCACTGCCTCCTGGAACTCTTTCAAATGCCACAGACAATTTGGCCCTCTCTGCTTTCCTGCGGACTCCATCCTCAAAAGCACCTATTTTCGCTTTCGGCAGCCTCCGGAGCAAAAAAGACAAACGTCCAGCTTTTGCTGCCACAGCAAAGGTGCCAGCGGGGAAAAGTAATGCTGGTTCTCACTGCCTCCTGGAACCCTTTCAAATGCCACAGACAATTTGGCCCTCTCTGCTTTCCTGTGGACTCCATCCTCAAAAGCACCTGTTTTCGCTTTCGGCAGCCTCCGGAGCAAAAAAGACAAACGTCCAGCTTTTGCTGCCACAGCAAAGGTGCCAGCGGGGAAAAGTAATGCTGGTTCTCACTGCCTCCTGGAACCCTTTCAAATGCCACAGACAATTTGGCCCTCTCTGCTTTCCTGCGGACTCCATCCTCAAAAGCACCTGTTTTCGCTTTCGGCAGCCTCCGGAGCAAAAAAGACAAACGTCCAGCTTT
This sequence comes from Vanellus vanellus, assembly GCF_965231255.1. Classification (NCBI taxonomy): domain Eukaryota; kingdom Metazoa; phylum Chordata; class Aves; order Charadriiformes; family Charadriidae; genus Vanellus; species Vanellus vanellus. The sequence continues at coordinate 146,429 of NW_028127214.1, read as the reverse complement.
TGCTGCCACAGCAAAGGTGCCAGCGGGGAAAAGTAATGCTGGTTCTCACTGCCTCCTGGAACCTCTTCAAATGCCACAGACATTTTGGCCCTCTCTGCTTTCCTGCGGACTCCATCCTCAAAAGCAACTGTTTTCGCTTTCGGCAACCTCCGGAGCAAAAAAGACAAACGTCCAGGTTTTGCTGCCACAGCAAAGGTGCCAGCGGGGAAAAGTAATGCTGGTTCTCACTGCCTCCTGGAACCCTTTCAAATGCCACAGACAATTTGGCCCTCTCTGCTTTCCTGCGGACTCCATCCTCAAAAGCACCTATTTTTGCTTTCGGCGCCCTCCGGAGCAAAAAAGACAAACGTCCAGCTTTTGCTGCCACAGCAAAGGTGCCAGCAGGGAAAAGTAATGCTGGTTCTCACTGCCTCCTGGAACTCCTTCAAATGCCCCAGACAATTTGGCCCTCTCTGCTTTCCTGCGGACTCCATCCTCAAAAGCACCTGTTTTCGCTTTCGGCAGCCTCCGGAGCAAAAAAGACAAACGTCCAGGTTTTGCTGCCACAGCAAAGGTGCCAGCGGGGAAAAGTAATGCTGGTTCTCACTGCCTCCTGGAACCCTTTCAAATGCCGCAGACAATTTGGCCCTCTCTGCTTTCCTGTGGACTCCATCCTCAAAAGCACCTGTTTTCGCTTTCGGCAGCCTCCGGAGCAAAAAAGACAATCGTCCAGCTTTTGCTGCCACAGCAAAGGTGCCAGCGGGGAAAAGTAATGCTGGTTCTCACTGCCTCCTGGAACCTCTTCAAATGCCCCAGACAATTTGGCCCTCTCTGCTTTCCTGCGGACTCTATCCTCAAAAGCACCTGTTTTCGCTTTTGGCAACCTCCGGAGCAAAAAAGACAAACGTCCAGCTTTTGCTGCCACAGCAAAGGTGCCAGCGGGGAAAAGTAATGCTGGTTCTCACTGCCTCCTGGAACCCTTTCAAATGCCCCAGACAATTTGGCCCTCTCTGCTTTCCTGCGGACTCCATCCTCAAAAGCACCTGTTTTCGCTTTCGGCAACTTCAGGAGCAAAAAAGACAAACGTCCAGGTTTTGCTGCCACAGCAAAGGTGCCAGCGGGGAAAAGTGATGCTGGTCCTCATTGCCTCCTGGAACCTCTTCAAATGCCCCAGACAATTTGGCCCTCTCTGCTTTCCTGCGGACTCCATCCTCAAAAGCACCTGTTTTCGCTTTCGGCATCCTCCGGAGCAAAAAAGACAAACGTCCAGCTTTTGCTGCCACAGCAAAGGTGCCAGCGGGGAAAAGTAATGCTGGTTCTCACTGCCTCCTGGAACCCTTTCAAATGCCCCAGACAATTTGGCCCTCTCTGCTTTCCTGCGGACTCCATCCTCAAAAGCACCTGTTTTCGCTTTCGGCAGCCTCCGGAGCAAAAAAGACAAACGTCCAGCTTTTGCTGCCACAGCAAAGGTGCCAGCGGGGAAAAGTAATGCTGGTTCTCACTGCCTCCTGGAACCCTTTCAAATGCCGCAGACAATTTGGCCCTCTCTGCTTTCCTGTGGACTCCATCCTCAAAAGCACCTGTTTTCGCTTTCGGCAGCCTCCGGAGCAAAAAAGACAATCGTCCAGCTTTTGCTGCCACAGCAAAGGTGCCAGCGGGGAAAAGTAATGCTGGTTCTCACTGCCTCCTGGAACCTCTTCAAATGCCCCAGACAATTTGGCCCTCTCTGCTTTCCTGCGGACTCTATCCTCAAAAGCACCTGTTTTCGCTTTTGGCAACCTCCGGAGCAAAAAAGACAAACGTCCAGCTTTTGCTGCCACAGCAAAGGTGCCAGCGGGGAAAAGTAATGCTGGTTCTCACTGCCTCCTGGAACCCTTTCAAATGCCCCAGACAATTTGGCCCTCTCTGCTTTCCTGCGGACTCCATCCTCAAAAGCACCTGTTTTCGCTTTCGGCAACTTCAGGAGCAAAAAAGACAAACGTCCAGGTTTTGCTGCCACAGCAAAGGTGCCAGCGGGGAAAAGTGATGCTGGTCCTCATTGCCTCCTGGAACCTCTTCAAATGCCCCAGACAATTTGGCCCTCTCTGCTTTCCTGCGGACTCCATCCTCAAAAGCACCTGTTTTCGCTTTCGGCATCCTCCGGAGCAAAAAAGACAAACGTCCAGCTTTTGCTGCCACAGCAAAGGTGCCAGCGGGGAAAAGTGATGCTGGTCCTCATTGCCTCCTGGAACCTCTTCAAATGCCACAGACAATTTGGCCCTCTCTGCTTTCCTGCGGACTCCATCCTCAAAAGCACCTGTTTTCGCTTTCGGCAGCCTCCGGAGCAAAAAAGACAAACGTCCAGCTTTTGCTGCCACAGCAAAGGTGCCAGCGGGGAAAAGTAATGCTGGTTCTCACTGCCTCCTGGAACCCTTTCAAATGCCACAGACAATTTGGCCCTCTCTGCTTTCCTGTGGACTCCATCCTCAAAAGCACCTGTTTTCGCTTTCGGCAGCCTCCGGAGCAAAAAAGACAAACGTCCAGCTTTTGCTGCCACAGCAAAGGTGCCAGCGGGGAAAAGTAATGCTGGTTCTCACTGCCTCCTGGAACCTCTTCAAATGCCCCAGACAATTTGGCCCTCTCTGCTTTCCTGCGGACTCCATCCTCAAAAGCACCTGTTTTCGCTTTCGGCAGCCTCCGGAGCAAAAAAGACAAACGTCCAGCTTTTGCTGCCACAGCAAAGGTGCCAGCGGGGAAAAGTAATGCTGGTTCTCACTGCCTCCTGGAACCCTTTCAAATGCCACAGACAATTTGGCCCTCTCTGCTTTCCTGCGGACTCCATCCTCAAAAGCACCTGTTTTCGCTTTCGGCAGCCTCCGGAGCAAAAAAGACAAACGTCCAGCTTTTGCTGCCACAGCAAAGGTGCCAGCGGGGAAAAGTAATGCTGGTTCTCACTGCCTCCTGGAACCCTTTCAAATGCCCCAGACAATTTGGCCCTCTCTGCTTTCCTGCGGACTCCATCCTCAAAAGCACCTGTTTTCGCTTTCGGCAGCCTCCGGAGCAAAAAAGACAATCGTCCAGCTTTTGCTGCCACAGCAAAGGTGCCAGCGGGGAAAAGTAATGCTGGTTCTCACTGCCTCCTGGAACCTCTTCAAATGCCCCAGACAATTTGGCCCTCTCTGCTTTCCTGCGGACTCTATCCTCAAAAGCACCTGTTTTCGCTTTTGGCAACCTCCGGAGCAAAAAAGACAAACGTCCAGCTTTTGCTGCCACAGCAAAGGTGCCAGCGGGGAAAAGTAATGCTGGTTCTCACTGCCTCCTGGAACCCTTTCAAATGCCCCAGACAATTTGGCCCTCTCTGCTTTCCTGCGGACTCCATCCTCAAAAGCACCTGTTTTCGCTTTCGGCAACTTCAGGAGCAAAAAAGACAAACGTCCAGGTTTTGCTGCCACAGCAAAGGTGCCAGCGGGGAAAAGTGATGCTGGTCCTCATTGCCTCCTGGAACCTCTTCAAATGCCCCAGACAATTTGGCCCTCTCTGCTTTCCTGCGGACTCCATCCTCAAAAGCACCTGTTTTCGCTTTCGGCATCCTCCGGAGCAAAAAAGACAAACGTCCAGCTTTTGCTGCCACAGCAAAGGTGCCAGCGGGGAAAAGTGATGCTGGTCCTCATTGCCTCCTGGAACCTCTTCAAATGCCACAGACAATTTGGCCCTCTCTGCTTTCCTGCGGACTCCATCCTCAAAAGCACCTGTTTTCGCTTTCGGCAGCCTCCGGAGCAAAAAAGACAAACGTCCAGCTTTTGCTGCCACAGCAAAGGTGCCAGCGGGGAAAAGTAATGCTGGTTCTCACTGCCTCCTGGAACCCTTTCAAATGCCACAGACAATTTGGCCCTCTCTGCTTTCCTGTGGACTCCATCCTCAAAAGCACCTGTTTTCGCTTTCGGCAGCCTCCGGAGCAAAAAAGACAAACGTCCAGCTTTTGCTGCCACAGCAAAGGTGCCAGCGGGGAAAAGTAATGCTGGTTCTCACTGCCTCCTGGAACCTCTTCAAATGCCCCAGACAATTTGGCCCTCTCTGCTTTCCTGCGGACTCCATCCTCAAAAGCACCTGTTTTCGCTTTCGGCAGCCTCCGGAGCAAAAAAGACAAACGTCCAGCTTTTGCTGCCACAGCAAAGGTGCCAGCGGGGAAAAGTAATGCTGGTTCTCACTGCCTCCTGGAACCCTTTCAAATGCCACAGACAATTTGGCCCTCTCTGCTTTCCTGCGGACTCCATCCTCAAAAGCACCTGTTTTCGCTTTCGGCAGCCTCCGGAGCAAAAAAGACAAACGTCCAGCTTTTGCTGCCACAGCAAAGGTGCCAGCGGGGAAAAGTAATGCTGGTTCTCACTGCCTCCTGGAACCCTTTCAAATGCCCCAGACAATTTGGCCCTCTCTGCTTTCCTGCGGACTCCATCCTCAAAAGCACCTGTTTTCGCTTTCGGCAGCCTCCGGAGCAAAAAAGACAAACGTCCAGGTTTTGCTGCCACAGCAAAGGTGCCAGCGGGGAAAAGTAATGCTCGTTCTCACTGCCTCCTGGAACCCTTTCAAATGCCGCAGACAATTTGGCCCTCTCTGCTTTCCTGCGGACTCCATCCTCAAAAGCACCTGTTTTCGCTTTCGGCAACCTCCGGAGCAAAAAAGACAAACGTCCAGCTTTTGCTGCCACAGCAAAGGTGCCAGCAGGGAAAAGTAATGCTGGTTCTCACTGCCTCCTGGAACATCTTCAAATGCGACAGACAATTTGGCCCTCTCTGCTTTCCTGCGGACTCCATCCTCAAAAGCACCTGTTTTCGCTTTCGGCAGCCTCCGGAGCAAAAAAGACAAACGTCCAGCTTTTGCTGCCACAGTAAAGGTGCCAGCAGGGAAAAGTAATGCTGGTTCTCACTGCCTCCTGGAACTCCTTCAAATGCCACAGACAATTTGGCCCTCTCTGCTTTCCTGCGGACTCCATCCTCAAAAGCACCTGTTTTCGCTTTCGGCAGCCTCCGGAGCAAAAAAGACAAACGTCCAGCTTTTGCTGCCACAGCAAAGGTGCCAGCGGGGAAAAGTGATGCTGGTCCTCATTGCCTCCTGGAACCTCTTCAAATGCCACAGACAATTTGGCCCTCTCTGCTTTCCTGCGGACTCCATCCTCAAAAGCACCTGTTTTCGCTTTCGGCAACCTCCGGACCAAAAAAGACAAACGTACAGCTTTTGCTGCCACAGCAAAGGTGCCAGCCGGGAAAAGTAATGCTGGTTCTCACTGCCTCCTGGAACTCTTTCAAATGCCCCAGACAATTTGGCCCTCTCTGCTTTCCTGCGGACTCCATCCTCAAAAGCACCTGTTTTCGCTTTCGGCAGCCTCCGGAGCAAAAAAGACAAACGTCCAGCTTTTGCTGCCACAGCAAAGGTGCCAGCGGGGAAAAGTAATGCTGGTTCTCACTGCCTCCTGGAACTCTTTCAAATGCCACAGACAATTTGGCCCTCTCTGCTTTCCTGCGGACTCCATCCTCAAAAGCACCTATTTTCGCTTTCGGCAGCCTCCGGAGCAAAAAAGACAAACGTCCAGCTTTTGCTGCCACAGCAAAGGTGCCAGCGGGGAAAAGTAATGCTGGTTCTCACTGCCTCCTGGAACCCTTTCAAATGCCACAGACAATTTGGCCCTCTCTGCTTTCCTGTGGACTCCATCCTCAAAAGCACCTGTTTTCGCTTTCGGCAGCCTCCGGAGCAAAAAAGACAAACGTCCAGCTTTTGCTGCCACAGCAAAGGTGCCAGCGGGGAAAAGTAATGCTGGTTCTCACTGCCTCCTGGAACCCTTTCAAATGCCACAGACAATTTGGCCCTCTCTGCTTTCCTGCGGACTCCATCCTCAAAAGCACCTGTTTTCGCTTTCGGCAGCCTCCGGAGCAAAAAAGACAAACGTCCAGCTTTTGCTGCCACAGCAAAGGTGCCAGCGGGGAAAAGTAATGCTGGTTCTCACTGCCTCCTGGAACCTCTTCAAATGCCACAGACATTTTGGCCCTCTCTGCTTTCCTGCGGACTCCATCCTCAAAAGCAACTGTTTTCGCTTTCGGCAACCTCCGGAGCAAAAAAGACAAACGTCCAGGTTTTGCTGCCACAGCAAAGGTGCCAGCGGGGAAAAGTAATGCTGGTTCTCACTGCCTCCTGGAACCCTTTCAAATGCCACAGACAATTTGGCCCTCTCTGCTTTCCTGCGGACTCCATCCTCAAAAGCACCTATTTTTGCTTTCGGCGCCCTCCGGAGCAAAAAAGACAAACGTCCAGCTTTTGCTGCCACAGCAAAGGTGCCAGCAGGGAAAAGTAATGCTGGTTCTCACTGCCTCCTGGAACTCCTTCAAATGCCCCAGACAATTTGGCCCTCTCTGCTTTCCTGCGGACTCCATCCTCAAAAGCACCTGTTTTCGCTTTCGGCAGCCTCCGGAGCAAAAAAGACAAACGTCCAGCTTTTGCTGCCACAGCAAAGGTGCCAGCGGGGAAAAGTAATGCTGGTTCTCACTGCCTCCTGGAACCCTTTCAAATGCCGCAGACAATTTGGCCCTCTCTGCTTTCCTGTGGACTCCATCCTCAAAAGCACCTGTTTTCGCTTTCGGCAGCCTCCGGAGCAAAAAAGACAATCGTCCAGCTTTTGCTGCCACAGCAAAGGTGCCAGCGGGGAAAAGTAATGCTGGTTCTCACTGCCTCCTGGAACCTCTTCAAATGCCCCAGACAATTTGGCCCTCTCTGCTTTCCTGCGGACTCTATCCTCAAAAGCACCTGTTTTCGCTTTTGGCAACCTCCGGAGCAAAAAAGACAAACGTCCAGCTTTTGCTGCCACAGCAAAGGTGCCAGCGGGGAAAAGTAATGCTGGTTCTCACTGCCTCCTGGAACCCTTTCAAATGCCCCAGACAATTTGGCCCTCTCTGCTTTCCTGCGGACTCCATCCTCAAAAGCACCTGTTTTCGCTTTCGGCAACTTCAAGAGCAAAAAAGACAAACGTCCAGGTTTTGCTGCCACAGCAAAGGTGCCAGCGGGGAAAAGTGATGCTGGTCCTCATTGCCTCCTGGAACCTCTTCAAATGCCCCAGACAATTTGGCCCTCTCTGCTTTCCTGCGGACTCCATCCTCAAAAGCACCTGTTTTCGCTTTCGGCATCCTCCGGAGCAAAAAAGACAAACGTCCAGCTTTTGCTGCCACAGCAAAGGTGCCAGCGGGGAAAAGTAATGCTGGTTCTCACTGCCTCCTGGAACCCTTTCAAATGCCCCAGACAATTTGGCCCTCTCTGCTTTCCTGCGGACTCCATCCTCAAAAGCACCTGTTTTCGCTTTCGGCAGCCTCCGGAGCAAAAAAGACAAACGTCCAGCTTTTGCTGCCACAGCAAAGGTGCCAGCGGGGAAAAGTAATGCTGGTTCTCACTGCCTCCTGGAACCCTTTCAAATGCCGCAGACAATTTGGCCCTCTCTGCTTTCCTGTGGACTCCATCCTCAAAAGCACCTGTTTTCGCTTTCGGCAGCCTCCGGAGCAAAAAAGACAATCGTCCAGCTTTTGCTGCCACAGCAAAGGTGCCAGCGGGGAAAAGTAATGCTGGTTCTCACTGCCTCCTGGAACCTCTTCAAATGCCCCAGACAATTTGGCCCTCTCTGCTTTCCTGCGGACTCTATCCTCAAAAGCACCTGTTTTCGCTTTTGGCAACCTCCGGAGCAAAAAAGACAAACGTCCAGCTTTTGCTGCCACAGCAAAGGTGCCAGCGGGGAAAAGTAATGCTGGTTCTCACTGCCTCCTGGAACCCTTTCAAATGCCCCAGACAATTTGGCCCTCTCTGCTTTCCTGCGGACTCCATCCTCAAAAGCACCTGTTTTCGCTTTCGGCAACTTCAGGAGCAAAAAAGACAAACGTCCAGGTTTTGCTGCCACAGCAAAGGTGCTAGCGGGGAAAAGTGATGCTGGTCCTCATTGCCTCCTGGAACCTCTTCAAATGCCCCAGACAATTTGGCCCTCTCTGCTTTCCTGCGGACTCCATCCTCAAAAGCACCTGTTTTCGCTTTCGGCATCCTCCGGAGCAAAAAAGACAAACGTCCAGCTTTTGCTGCCACAGCAAAGGTGCCAGCGGGGAAAAGTGATGCTGGTCCTCATTGCCTCCTGGAACCTCTTCAAATGCCACAGACATTTTGGCCCTCTCTGCTTTCCTGCGGACTCCATCCTCAAAAGCACCTGTTTTCGCTTTCGGCAGCCTCCGGAGCAAAAAAGACAAACGTCCAGGTTTTGCTGCCACAGCAAAGGTGCCAGCGGGGAAAAGTAATGCTGGTTCTCACTGCCTCCTGGAACCCTTTCAAATGCCACAGACAATTTGGCCCTCTCTGCTTTCCTGCGGACTCCATCCTCAAAAGCACCTGTTTTCGCTTTCGGCAGCCTCCGGAGCAAAAAAGACAAACGTCCAGCTTTTGCTGCCACAGCAAAGGTGCCAGCGGGGAAAAGTAATGCTGGTTCTCACTGCCTCCTGGAACCTCTTCAAATGCCACAGACAATTTGGCCCTCTCTGCTTTCCTGCGGACTCCATCCTCAAAAGCACCTGTTTTCGCTTTTGGCAACCTCCGGAGCAAAAAAGACAAACGTCCAGCTTTTGCTGCCACAGCAAAGGTGCCAGCGGGGAAAAGTAATGCTGGTTCTCACTGCCTCCTGGAACCCTTTCAAATGCCCCAGACAATTTGGCCCTCTCTGCTTTCCTGCGGACTCCATCCTCAAAAGCACCTGTTTTCGCTTTCGGCAGCCTCCGGAGCAAAAAAGACAAACGTCCAGCTTTTGCTGCCACAGCAAAGGTGCCAGCGGGGAAAAGTAATGCTCGTTCTCACTGCCTCCTGGAACCCTTTCAAATGCCACAGACAATTTGGCCCTCTCTGCTTTCCTGCGGACTCCATCCTCAAAAGCACCTGTTTTCGCTTTCGGCAGCCTCCGGAGCAAAAAAGACAAACGTCCAGCTTTTGCTGCCACAGCAAAGGTGCCAGCAGGGAAAAGTAATGCTGGTTCTCACTGCCTCCTGGAACATCTTCAAATGCGACAGACAATTTGGCCCTCTCTGCTTTCCTGCGGACTCCATCCTCAAAAGCACCTGTTTTCGCTTTCGGCAGCCTCCGGAGCAAAAAAGACAAACGTCCAGCTTTTGCTGCCACAGTAAAGGTGCCAGCAGGGAAAAGTAATGCTGGTTCTCACTGCCTCCTGGAACTCCTTCAAATGCCACAGACAATTTGGCCCTCTCTGCTTTCCTGCGGACTCCATCCTCAAAAGCACCTGTTTTCGCTTTCGGCAGCCTCCGGAGCAAAAAAGACAAACGTCCAGCTTTTGCTGCCACAGCAAAGGTGCCAGCGGGGAAAAGTGATGCTGGTCCTCATTGCCTCCTGGAACCTCTTCAAATGCCACAGACAATTTGGCCCTCTCTGCTTTCCTGCGGACTCCATCCTCAAAAGCACCTGTTTTCGCTTTCGGCAACCTCCGGACCAAAAAAGACAAACGTACAGCTTTTGCTGCCACAGCAAAGGTGCCAGCCGGGAAAAGTAATGCTGGTTCTCACTGCCTCCTGGAACTCTTTCAAATGCCCCAGACAATTTGGCCCTCTCTGCTTTCCTGCGGACTCCATCCTCAAAAGCACCTGTTTTCGCTTTCGGCAGCCTCCGGAGCAAAAAAGACAAACGTCCAGCTTTTGCTACCACAGCAAAGGTGCCAGCGGGGAAAAGTAATGCTGGTTCTCACTGCCTCCTGGAACCCTTTCAAATGCCACAGACAATTTGGCCCTCTCTGCTTTCCTGTGGACTCCATCCTCAAAAGCACCTGTTTTCGCTTTCGGCAGCCTCCGGAGCAAAAAAGACAAACGTCCAGCTTTTGCTGCCACAGCAAAGGTGCCAGCGGGGAAAAGTAATGCTGGTTCTCACTGCCTCCTGGAACCTATTCAAATGACACAGACATTTTGGCCCTCTCTGCTTTCCTGCGGACTCCATCCTCAAAAGCACCTGTTTTCGCTTTCGGCAACCTCCGGAGCAAAAAAGACAAACGTCCAGGTTTTGCTGCCACAGCAAAGGTGCCAGCGGGGAAAAGTAATGCTGGTTCTCACTGCCTCCTGGAACCCTTTCAAATGCCACAGACAATTTGGCCCTCTCTGCTTTCCTGCGGACTCCATCCTCAAAAGCACCTGTTTTCGCTTTCGGCAGCCTCCGGAGCAAAAAAGACAAACGTCCAGCTTTTGCTGCCACAGCAAAGGTGCCAGCGGGGAAAAGTAATGCTGGTTCTCACTGCCTCCTGGAACCTCTTCAAATGCCACAGACAATTTGGCCCTCTCTGCTTTCCTGCGGACTCCATCCTCAAAAGCACCTGTTTTCGCTTTTGGCAACCTCCGGAGTAAAAAAGACAAACGTCCAGCTTTTGCTGCCACAGCAAAGGTGCCAGCGGGGAAAAGTAATGCTGGTTCTCACTGCCTCCTGGAACTCTTTCAAATGCCCCAGACAATTTGGCCCTCTCTGCTTTCCTGCGGACTCCATCCTCAAAAGCACCTGTTTTCGCTTTCGGCAGCCTCCGGAGCAAAAAAGACAAACGTCCAGCTTTTGCTGCCACAGCAAAGGTGCCAGCGGGGAAAAGTAATGCTCGTTCTCACTGCCTCCTGGAACCCTTTCAAATGCCACAGACAATTTGGCCCTCTCTGCTTTCCTGCGGACTCCATGCTCAAAAGCACCTGTTTTCGCTTTCGGCAACCTCCGGAGCAAAAAAGACAAACGTCCAGCTTTTGCTGCCACAGCAAAGGTGCCAGCGGGGAAAAGTAATGCTGGTTCTCACTGCCTCCTGGAACCCTTTCAAATGCCACAGACAATTTGGCCCTCTCTGCTTTCCTGCGGACTCCATCCTCAAAAGCACCTGTTTTCGCTTTCGGCAGCCTCCGGAGCAAAAAAGACAAACGTCCAGCTTTTGCTGCCACAGCAAAGGTGCCAGCAGGGAAAAGTAATGCTGGTTCTCACTGCCTCCTGGAACCCTTTCAAATGCCGCAGACAATTTGGCCCTCTCTGCTTTCCTGTGGACTCCATCCTCAAAAGCACCTGTTTTCGCTTTCGGCAGCCTCCGGAGCAAAAAAGACAAACGTCCAGCTTTTGCTGCCACAGCAAAGGTGCCAGCGGGGAAAAGTAATGCTGGTTCTCACTGCCTCCTGGAACCTCTTCAAATGCCCCAGACAATTTGGCCCTCTCTGCTTTCCTGCGGACTCCATCCTCAAAAGCACCTGTTTTCGCTTTTGGCAACCTCCGGAGCAAAAAAGACAAACGTCCAGCTTTTGCTGCCACAGCAAAGGTGCCAGCGGGGAAAAGTAATGCTGGTTCTCACTGCCTCCTGGAACCCTTTCAAATGCCCCAGACAATTTGGCCCTCTCTGCTTTCCTGCGGACTCCATCCTCAAAAGCACCTGTTTTCGCTTTCGGCAGCCTCCGGAGCAAAAAAAGACAAACGTCCAGCTTTTGCTGCCACAGCAAAGGTGCCAGCGGGGAAAAGTAATGCTGGTTCTCACTGCCTCCTGGAACCCTTTCAAATGCCACAGACAATTTGGCCCTCTCTGCTTTCCTGTGGACTCCATCCTCAAAAGCACCTCTTTTCGCTTTCGGCAAAGTCCGGAGCAAAAAAGACAAACGTCCAGCTTTTGCTGCCACAGCAAAGGTGCCAGCGGGGAAAAGTAATGCTGGTTCTCACTGCCTCCTGGAACTCCTTCAAATGCCACAGACAATTTGGCCCTCTCTGCTTTCCTGCGGACTCCATCCTCAAAAGCACCTGTTTTCGCTTTCGGCAGCCTCCGGAGCAAAAAAGACAAACGTCCAGCTTTTGCTGCCACAGCAAAGGTGCCAGCGGGGAAAAGTAATGCTGGTTCTCACTGCCTCCTGGAACCCTTTCAAATGCCGCAGACAATTTGGCCCTCTCTGCTTTCCTGTGGACTCCATCCTCAAAAGCACCTGTTTTCGCTTTCGGCAGCCTCCGGAGCAAAAAAGACAAACGTCCAGCTTTTGCTGCCACAGCAAAGGTGCCAGCGGGGAAAAGTAATGCTGGTTCTCACTGCCTCCTGGAACCTCTTCAAATGCCCCAGACAATTTGGCCCTCTCTGCTTTCCTGCGGACTCCATCCTCAAAAGCACCTGTTTTCGCTTTCGGCAACTTCAGGAGCAAAAAAGACAAACGTCCAGGTTTTGCTGCCACAGCAAAGGTGCCAGCGGGGAAAAGTGATGCTGGTCCTCATTGCCTCCTGGAACCTCTTCAAATGCCCCAGACAATTTGGCCCTCTCTGCTTTCCTGCGGACTCCATCCTCAAAAGCACCTGTTTTCGCTTTCGGCATCCTCCGGAGCAAAAAAGACAAACGTCCAGCTTTTGCTGCCACAGCAAAGGTGCCAGCGGGGAAAAGTGATGCTGGTCCTCATTGCCTCCTGGAACCTCTTCAAATGCCACAGACAATTTGGCCCTCTCTGCTTTCCTGCGGACTCCATCCTCAAAAGCACCTGTTTTCGCTTTCGGCAGCCTCCGGAGCAAAAAAGACAAACGTCCAGCTTTTGCTGCCACAGCAAAGGTGCCAGCGGGGAAAAGTAATGCTGGTTCTCACTGCCTCCTGGAACCCTTTCAAATGCCACAGACAATTTGGCCCTCTCTGCTTTCCTGTGGACTCCATCCTCAAAAGCACCTGTTTTCGCTTTCGGCAGCCTCCGGAGCAAAAAAGACAAACGTCCAGCTTTTGCTGCCACAGCAAAGGTGCCAGCGGGGAAAAGTAATGCTGGTTCTCACTGCCTCCTGGAACCTCTTCAAATGCCACAGACATTTTGGCCCTCTCTGCTTTCCTGCGGACTCCATCCTCAAAAGCACCTGTTTTCGCTTTCGGCAGCCTCCGGAGCAAAAAAGACAAACGTCCAGGTTTTGCTGCCACAGCAAAGGTGCCAGCGGGGAAAAGTAATGCTGGTTCTCACTGCCTCCTGGAACCCTTTCAAATGCCACAGACAATTTGGCCCTCTCTGCTTTCCTGCGGACTCCATCCTCAAAAGCACCTGTTTTCGCTTTCGGCAGCCTCCGGAGCAAAAAAGACAAACGTCCAGCTTTTGCTGCCACAGCAAAGGTGCCAGCGGGGAAAAGTAATGCTGGTTCTCACTGCCTCCTGGAACCTCTTCAAATGCCACAGACAATTTGGCCCTCTCTGCTTTCCTGCGGACTCCATCCTCAAAAGCACCTGTTTTCGCTTTTGGCAACCTCCGGAGCAAAAAAGACAAACGTCCAGCTTTTGCTGCCACAGCAAAGGTGCCAGCGGGGAAAAGTAATGCTGGTTCTCACTGCCTCCTGGAACCCTTTCAAATGCCCCAGACAATTTGGCCCTCTCTGCTTTCCTGCGGACTCCATCCTCAAAAGCACCTGTTTTCGCTTTCGGCAGCCTCCGGAGCAAAAAAGACAAACGTCCAGCTTTTGCTGCCACAGCAAAGGTGCCAGCGGGGAAAAGTAATGCTCGTTCTCACTGCCTCCTGGAACCCTTTCAAATGCCACAGACAATTTGGCCCTCTCTGCTTTCCTGCGGACTCCATCCTCAAAAGCACCTGTTTTCGCTTTCGGCAACCTCCGGAGCAAAAAAGACAAACGTCCAGCTTTTGCTGCCACAGCAAAGGTGCCAGCAGGGAAAAGTAATGCTGGTTCTCACTGCCTCCTGGAACATCTTCAAATGCGACAGACAATTTGGCCCTCTCTGCTTTCCTGCGGACTCCATCCTCAAAAGCACCTGTTTTCGCTTTCGGCAGCCTCCGGAGCAAAAAAGACAAACGTCCAGCTTTTGCTGCCACAGTAAAGGTGCCAGCAGGGAAAAGTAATGCTGGTTCTCACTGCCTCCTGGAACTCCTTCAAATGCCACAGACAATTTGGCCCTCTCTGCTTTCCTGCGGACTCCATCCTCAAAAGCACCTGTTTTCGCTTTCGGCAGCCTCCGGAGCAAAAAAGACAAACGTCCAGCTTTTGCTGCCACAGCAAAGGTGCCAGCGGGGAAAAGTGATGCTGGTCCTCATTGCCTCCTGGAACCTCTTCAAATGCCACAGACAATTTGGCCCTCTCTGCTTTCCTGCGGACTCCATCCTCAAAAGCACCTGTTTTCGCTTTCGGCAACCTCCGGACCAAAAAAGACAAACGTACAGCTTTTGCTGCCACAGCAAAGGTGCCAGCCGGGAAAAGTAATGCTGGTTCTCACTGCCTCCTGGAACTCTTTCAAATGCCCCAGACAATTTGGCCCTCTCTGCTTTCCTGCGGACTCCATCCTCAAAAGCACCTGTTTTCGCTTTCGGCAGCCTCCGGAGCAAAAAAGACAAACGTCCAGCTTTTGCTGCCACAGCAAAGGTGCCAGCGGGGAAAAGTAATGCTGGTTCTCACTGCCTCCTGGAACCCTTTCAAATGCCACAGACAATTTGGCCCTCTCTGCTTTCCTGTGGACTCCATCCTCAAAAGCACCTGTTTTCGCTTTCGGCAGCCTCCGGAGCAAAAAAGACAAACGTCCAGCTTTTGCTGCCACAGCAAAGGTGCCAGCGGGGAAAAGTAATGCTGGTTCTCACTGCCTCCTGGAACCTATTCAAATGACACAGACATTTTGGCCCTCTCTGCTTTCCTGCGGACTCCATCCTCAAAAGCACCTGTTTTCGCTTTCGGCAACCTCCGGAGCAAAAAAGACAAACGTCCAGGTTTTGCTGCCACAGCAAAGGTGCCAGCGGGGAAAAGTAATGCTGGTTCTCACTGCCTCCTGGAACCCTTTCAAATGCCACAGACAATTTGGCCCTCTCTGCTTTCCTGCGGACTCCATCCTCAAAAGCACCTGTTTTCGCTTTCGGCAGCCTCCGGAGCAAAAAAGACAAACGTCCAGCTTTTGCTGCCACAGCAAAGGTGCCAGCGGGGAAAAGTAATGCTGGTTCTCACTGCCTCCTGGAACCTCTTCAAATGCCACAGACAATTTGGCCCTCTCTGCTTTCCTGCGGACTCCATCCTCAAAAGCACCTGTTTTCGCTTTTGGCAACCTCCGGAGCAAAAAAGACAAACGTCCAGCTTTTGCTGCCACAGCAAAGGTGCCAGCGGGGAAAAGTAATGCTGGTTCTCACTGCCTCCTGGAACTCTTTCAAATGCCCCAGACAATTTGGCCCTCTCTGCTTTCCTGCGGACTCCATCCTCAAAAGCACCTGTTTTCGCTTTCGGCAGCCTCCGGAGCAAAAAAGACAAACGTCCAGCTTTTGCTGCCACAGCAAAGGTGCCAGCGGGGAAAAGTAATGCTCGTTCTCACTGCCTCCTGGAACCCTTTCAAATGCCACAGACAATTTGGCCCTCTCTGCTTTCCTGCGGACTCCATGCTCAAAAGCACCTGTTTTCGCTTTCGGCAACCTCCGGAGCAAAAAAGACAAACGTCCAGCTTTTGCTGCCACAGCAAAGGTGCCAGCGGGGAAAAGTAATGCTGGTTCTCACTGCCTCCTGGAACCCTTTCAAATGCCCCAGACAATTTGGCCCTCTCTGCTTTCCTGCGGACTCCATCCTCAAAAGCACCTGTTTTCGCTTTCGGCAGCCTCCGGAGCAAAAAAGACAAACGTCCAGCTTTTGCTGCCACAGTAAAGGTGCCAGCAGGGAAAAGTAATGCTGGTTCTCACTGCCTCCTGGAACCCTTTCAAATGCCGCAGACAATTTGGCCCTCTCTGCTTTCCTGTGGACTCCATCCTCAAAAGCACCTGTTTTCGCTTTCGGCAGCCTCCGGAGCAAAAAAGACAAACGTCCAGCTTTTGCTGCCACAGCAAAGGTGCCAGCGGGGAAAAGTAATGCTGGTTCTCACTGCCTCCTGGAACCTCTTCAAATGCCCCAGACAATTTGGCCCTCTCTGCTTTCCTGCGGACTCCATCCTCAAAAGCACCTGTTTTCGCTTTTGGCA
Organism: Vanellus vanellus; assembly: GCF_965231255.1. Taxonomy (NCBI): domain Eukaryota; kingdom Metazoa; phylum Chordata; class Aves; order Charadriiformes; family Charadriidae; genus Vanellus; species Vanellus vanellus. The sequence continues at coordinate 130,531 of NW_028127214.1, read as the reverse complement.
ACCTCCGGAGCAAAAAAGACAAACGTCCAGCTTTTGCTGCCACAGCAAAGGTGCCAGCGGGGAAAAGTAATGCTGGTTCTCACTGCCTCCTGGAACCCTTTCAAATGCCCCAGACAATTTGGCCCTCTCTGCTTTCCTGCGGACTCCATCCTCAAAAGCACCTGTTTTCGCTTTCGGCAGCCTCCGGAGCAAAAAAAGACAAACGTCCAGCTTTTGCTGCCACAGCAAAGGTGCCAGCGGGGAAAAGTAATGCTCGTTCTCACTGCCTCCTGGAACCCTTTCAAATGCCACAGACAATTTGGCCCTCTCTGCTTTCCTGCGGACTCCATGCTCAAAAGCACCTGTTTTCGCTTTCGGCAACCTCCGGAGCAAAAAAGACAAACGTCCAGCTTTTGCTGCCACAGCAAAGGTGCCAGCGGGGAAAAGTAATGCTGGTTCTCACTGCCTCCTGGAACCCTTTCAAATGCCACAGACAATTTGGCCCTCTCTGCTTTCCTGCGGACTCCATCCTCAAAAGCACCTGTTTTCGCTTTCGGCAGCCTCCGGAGCAAAAAAGACAAACGTCCAGCTTTTGCTGCCACAGTAAAGGTGACAGCAGGGAAAAGTAATGCTGGTTCTCACTGCCTCCTGGAACTCCTTCAAATGCCACAGACAATTTGGCCCTCTCTGCTTTCCTGCGGACTCCATCCTCAAAAGCACCTGTTTTCGCTTTCGGCAGCCTCCGGAGCAAAAAAGACAAACGTCCAGCTTTTGCTGCCACAGCAAAGGTGCCAGCGGGGAAAAGTAATGCTGGTTCTCACTGCCTCCTGGAACCCTTTCAAATGCCGCAGACAATTTGGCCCTCTCTGCTTTCCTGTGGACTCCATCCTCAAAAGCACCTGTTTTCGCTTTCGGCAGCCTCCGGAGCAAAAAAGACAAACGTCCAGCTTTTGCTGCCACAGCAAAGGTGCCAGCGGGGAAAAGTAATGCTGGTTCTCACTGCCTCCTGGAACCTCTTCAAATGCCCCAGACAATTTGGCCCTCTCTGCTTTCCTGCGGACTCCATCCTCAAAAGCACCTGTTTTCGCTTTTGGCAACCTCCGGAGCAAAAAAGACAAACGTCCAGCTTTTGCTGCCACAGCAAAGGTGCCAGCGGGGAAAAGTAATGCTGGTTCTCACTGCCTCCTGGAACCCTTTCAAATGCCCCAGACAATTTGGCCCTCTCTGCTTTCCTGCAGACTCCATCCTCAAAAGCACCTGTTTTCGCTTTCGGCAGCCTCCGGAGCAAAAAAGACAAACGTCCAGCTTTTGCTGCCACAGCAAAGGTGCCAGCGGGGAAAAGTAATGCTCGTTCTCACTGCCTCCTGGAACCCTTTCAAATGCCACAGACAATTTGGCCCTCTCTGCTTTCCTGCGGACTCCATGCTCAAAAGCACCTGTTTTCGCTTTCGGCAACCTCCGGAGCAAAAAAGACAAACGTCCAGCTTTTGCTGCCACAGCAAAGGTGCCAGCGGGGAAAAGTAATGCTGGTTCTCACTGCCTCCTGGAACCCTTTCAAATGCCACAGACAATTTGGCCCTCTCTGCTTTCCTGCGGACTCCATCCTCAAAAGCACCCGTTTTCGCTTTCGGCAGCCTCCGGAGCAAAAAAGACAAACGTCCAGCTTTTGCTGCCACAGCAAAGGTGCCAGCGGGGAAAAGTAATGCTGGTTCTCACTGCCTCCTGGAACCCTTTCAAATGCCACAGACAATTTGGCCCTCTCTGCTTTCCTGTGGACTCCATCCTCAAAAGCACCTGTTTTCGCTTTCGGCAGCCTCCGGAGCAAAAAAGACAAACGTCCAGCTTTTGCTGCCACAGCAAAGGTGCCAGCGGGGAAAAGTAATGCTGGTTCTCACTGCCTCCTGGAACCCTTTCAAATGCCCCAGACAATTTGGCCCTCTCTGCTTTCCTGCGGACTCCATCCTCAAAAGCACCTGTTTTCGCTTTCGGCAGCCTCCGGAGCAAAAAAGACAAACGTCCAGCTTTTGCTGCCACAGCAAAGGTGCCAGCGGGGAAAAGTAATGCTGGTTCTCACTGCCTCCTGGAACCCTTTCAAATGCCACAGACAATTTGGCCCTCTCTGCTTTCCTGTGGACTCCATCCTCAAAAGCACCTGTTTTCGCTTTCGGCAGCCTCCGGAGCAAAAAAGACAAACGTCCAGCTTTTGCTGCCACAGCAAAGGTGCCAGCGGGGAAAAGTAATGCTGGTTCTCACTGCCTCCTGGAACCTATTCAAATGACACAGACATTTTGGCCCTCTCTGCTTTCCTGCGGACTCCATCCTCAAAAGCACCTGTTTTCGCTTTCGGCAACCTCCGGACCAAAAAAGACAAACGTACAGCTTTTGCTGCCACAGCAAAGGTGCCAGCGGGGAAAAGTAATGCTGGTTCTCACTGCCTCCTGGAACCCTTTCAAATGCCACAGACAATTTGGCCCTCTCTGCTTTCCTGCGGACTCCATCCTCAAAAGCACCTGTTTTCGCTTTCGGCAGCCTCCGGAGCAAAAAAGACAAACGTCCAGCTTTTGCTGCCACAGCAAAGGTGCCAGCGGGGAAAAGTAATGCTGGTTCTCACTGCCTCCTGGAACCTCTTCAAATGCCACAGACAATTTGGCCCTCTCTGCTTTCCTGCGGACTCCATCCTCAAAAGCACCTGTTTTCGCTTTTGGCAACCTCCGGAGCAAAAAAGACAAACGTCCAGCTTTTGCTGCCACAGCAAAGGTGCCAGCGGGGAAAAGTAATGCTGGTTCTCACTGCCTCCTGGAACTCTTTCAAATGCCACAGACAATTTGGCCCTCTCTGCTTTCCTGCGGACTCCATCCTCAAAAGCACCTGTTTTCGCTTTCGGCAGCCTCCGGAGCAAAAAAGACAAACGTCCAGCTTTTGCTGCCACAGCAAAGGTGCCAGCGGGGAAAAGTAATGCTCGTTCTCACTGCCTCCTGGAACCCTTTCAAATGCCGCAGACAATTTGGCCCTCTCTGCTTTCCTGCGGACTCCATGCTCAAAAGCACCTGTTTTCGCTTTCGGCAACCTCCGGAGCAAAAAAGACAAACGTCCAGCTTTTGCTGCCACAGCAAAGGTGCCAGCGGGGAAAAGTAATGCTGGTTCTCACTGCCTCCTGGAACCCTTTCAAATGCCCCAGACAATTTGGCCCTCTCTGCTTTCCTGCGGACTCCATCCTCAAAAGCACCTGTTTTCGCTTTCGGCAGCCTCCGGAGCAAAAAAGACAAACGTCCAGCTTTTGCTGCCACATGAAAGGTGCCAGCAGGGAAAAGTAATGCTGGTTCTCACTGCCTCCTGGAACCCTTTCAAATGCCGCAGACAATTTGGCCCTCTCTGCTTTCCTGTGGACTCCATCCTCAAAAGCACCTGTTTTCGCTTTCGGCAGCCTCCGGAGCAAAAAAGACAAACGTCCAGCTTTTGCTGCCACAGCAAAGGTGCCAGCGGGGAAAAGTAATGCTGGTTCTCACTGCCTCCTGGAACCTCTTCAAATGCCCCAGACAATTTGGCCCTCTCTGCTTTCCTGCGGACTCCATCCTCAAAAGCACCTGTTTTCGCTTTTGGCAACCTCCGGAGCAAAAAAGACAAACGTCCAGCTTTTGCTGCCACAGCAAAGGTGCCAGCGGGGAAAAGTAATGCTGGTTCTCACTGCCTCCTGGAACCCTTTCAAATGCCCCAGACAATTTGGCCCTCTCTGCTTTCCTGCGGACTCCATCCTCAAAAGCACCTGTTTTCGCTTTCGGCAGCCTCCGGACCAAAAAAAGACAAACGTCCAGCTTTTGCTGCCACAGCAAAGGTGCCAGCGGGGAAAAGTAATGCTCGTTCTCACTGCCTCCTGGAACCCTTTCAAATGCCACAGACAATTTGGCCCTCTCTGCTTTCCTGCGGACTCCATGCTCAAAAGCACCTGTTTTCGCTTTCGGCAACCTCCGGAGCAAAAAAGACAAAGGTCCAGCTTTTGCTGCCACAGCAAAGGTGCCAGCGGGGAAAAGTAATGCTGGTTCTCACTGCCTCCTGGAACCCTTTCAAATGCCCCAGACAATTTGGCCCTCTCTGCTTTCCTGCGGACTCCATCCTCAAAAGCACCTGTTTTCGCTTTCGGCAGCCTCCGGAGCAAAAAAGACAAACGTCCAGCTTTTGCTGCCACAGTAAAGGTGCCAGCAGGGAAAAGTAATGCTGGTTCTCACTGCCTCCTGGAACTCCTTCAAATGCCACAGACAATTTGGCCCTCTCTGCTTTCCTGCGGACTCCATCCTCAAAAGCACCTGTTTTCGCTTTCGGCAGCCTCCGGAGCAAAAAAGACAAACGTCCAGCTTTTGCTGCCACAGCAAAGGTGCCAGCGGGGAAAAGTAATGCTGGTTCTCACTGCCTCCTGGAACCCTTTCAAATGCCGCAGACAATTTGGCCCTCTCTGCTTTCCTGTGGACTCCATCCTCAAAAGCACCTGTTTTCGCTTTCGGCAGCCTCCGGAGCAAAAAAGACAAACGTCCAGCTTTTGCTGCCACAGCAAAGGTGCCAGCGGGGAAAAGTAATGCTGGTTCTCACTGCCTCCTGGAACCTCTTCAAATGCCCCAGACAATTTGGCCCTCTCTGCTTTCCTGCGGACTCCATCCTCAAAAGCACCTGTTTTCGCTTTTGGCAACCTCCGGAGCAAAAAAGACAAACGTCCAGCTTTTGCTGCCACAGCAAAGGTGCCAGCGGGGAAAAGTAATGCTGGTTCTCACTGCCTCCTGGAACCCTTTCAAATGCCACAGACAATTTGGCCCTCTCTGCTTTCCTGCGGACTCCATCCTCAAAAGCACCTGTTTTCGCTTTCGGCAGCCTCCGGAGCAAAATAGACAAACGTCCAGCTTTTGCTGCCACTGCAAAGGTGCCAGCGGGGAAAAGTAATGCTCGTTCTCACTGCCTCCTGGAACCCTTTCAAATGCCACAGACAATTTGGCCCTCTCTGCTTTCCTGCGGACTCCATGCTCAAAAGCACCTGTTTTCGCTTTCGGCAACCTCCGGAGCAAAAAAGACAAACGTCCAGCTTTTGCTGCCACAGCAAAGGTGCCAGCGGGGAAAAGTAATGCTGGTTCTCACTGCCTCCTGGAACCCTTTCAAATGCCCCAGACAATTTGGCCCTCTCTGCTTTCCTGCGGACTCCATCCTCAAAAGCACCCGTTTTCGCTTTCGGCAGCCTCCGGAGCAAAAAAGACAAACGTCCAGCTTTTGCTGCCACAGCAAAGGTGCCAGCGGGGAAAAGTAATGCTGGTTCTCACTGCCTCCTGGAACCCTTTCAAATGCCACAGACAATTTGGCCCTCTCTGCTTTCCTGTGGACTCCATCCTCAAAAGCACCTGTTTTCGCTTTCGGCAGCCTCCGGAGCAAAAAAGACAAACGTCCAGCTTTTGCTGCCACAGCAAAGGTGCCAGCGGGGAAAAGTAATGCTGGTTCTCACTGCCTCCTGGAACCCTTTCAAATGCCCCAGACAATTTGGCCCTCTCTGCTTTCCTGCGGACTCCATCCTCAAAAGCACCTGTTTTCGCTTTCGGCAGCCTCCGGAGCAAAAAAGACAAACGTCCAGCTTTTGCTGCCACAGCAAAGGTGCCAGCGGGGAAAAGTAATGCTGGTTCTCACTGCCTCTTGGAACCTCTTCAAATGCCCCAGACAATTTGGCCCTCTCTGCTTTCCTGCGGACTCCATCCTCAAAAGCACCTGTTTTCGCTTTCGGCAGCCTCCGGAGCAAAAAAGACAAACGTCCAGCTTTTGCTGCCACAGCAAAGGTGCCAGCGGGGAAAAGTAATGCTGGTTCTCACTGCCTCCTGGAACCCTTTCAAATGCCCCAGACAATTAAGCCCTCTCTGCTTTCCTGCGGACTCTATCCTCAAAAGCGACTTTTTTCACTTTCGGCGCCCTCCGGTGGTAAAAAGACAAACGTCCAGCTTTTGCTGCCACAGCAAAGGTGCCAGCGGGGAAAAGTGATGCTGGTTCTCACTGCCTCCTGGAACTCTTTCAAATGCCCCAGACAATTTGGCTCTCTCTGCTTTCCTGCGGACTCCATCCTCAAAAGCACCTGTTTTCGCTTTCGGCAGCCTCCGGAGCAAAAAAGACAAACGTCCAGCTTTTGCTGCCACAGCAAAGGTGCCAGCGGGGAAAAGTAATGCTGGTTCTCACTGCCTCCTGGAACCTCTTCAAATGCCACAGACATTTTGGCCCTCTCTGCTTTCCTGCGGACTCCATCCTCAAAAGCACCTGTTTTCGCTTTCGGCAACCTCCAGAGCAAAAAAGACAAACGTCCAGCTTTTGCTGCCACAGCAAAGGTGCCAGCGGGGAAAAGTAATGCTGGTTCTCACTGCCTCCTGGAACCCTTTCAAATGCCACAGACAATTTGGCCCTCTCTGCTTTCCTGCGGACTCCATCCTCAAAAGCACCTGTTTTCGCTTTCGGCAGCCTCCGGAGCAAAAAAGACAAACGTCCAGCTTTTGCTGCCACAGCAAAGGTGCCAGCGGGGAAAAGTAATGCTGGTTCTCACTGCCTCCTGGAACCCTTTCAAATGCCACAGACAATTTGGCCCTCTCTGCTTTCCTGCGGACTCCATCCTCAAAAGCACCTGTTTTCGCTTTCGGCAACCTCCGGAGCAAAAAAGACAAACGTCCAGCTTTTGCTGCCACAGCAAAGGTGCCAGCGGGGAAAAGTAATGCTGGTTCTCACTGCCTCCTGGAACCCTTTCAAATGCCACAGACAATTTGGCCCTCTCTGCTTTCCTGCGGACTCCATCCTCAAAAGCACCTGTTTTCGCTTTCGGCAGCCTCCGGAGCAAAAAAGACAAACGTCCAGCTTTTGCTGCCACAGCAAAGGTGCCAGCGGGGAAAAGTAATGCTGGTTCTCACTACCTCCTGGAACCTCTTCAAATGCCCCAGACAATTTGGCCCTCTCTGCTTTCCTGCGGACTCCATCCTCAAAAGCACCTGTTTTCGCTTTTGGCAACCTCCGGAGCAAAAAAGACAAACGTCCAGCTTTTGCTGCCACAGCAAAGGTGCCAGCGGGGAAAAGTAATGCTGGTTCTCACTGCCTCCTGGAACCCTTTCAAATGCCACAGACAATTTGGCCCTCTCTGCTTTCCTGCGGACTCCATCCTCAAAAGCACCTGTTTTCGCTTTCGGCAGCCTCCGGAGCAAAAAAGACAAACGTCCAGCTTTTGCTGCCACAGCAAAGGTGCCAGCGGGGAAAAGTAATGCTGGTTCTCACTGCCTCCTGGAACCCTTTCAAATGCCACAGACAATTTGGCCCTCTCTGCTTTCCTGCGGACTCCATCCTCAAAAGCACCTGTTTTCGCTTTCGGCAGCCTCCGGAGCAAAAAAGACAAACGTCCAGCTTTTGCTGCCACAGCAAAGGTGCCAGCGGGGAAAAGTAATGCTGGTTCTCACTGCCTCCTGGAACCCTTTCAAATGCCACAGACAATTTGGCCCTCTCTGCTTTCCTGCGGACTCCATCCTCAAAAGCACCTGTTTTCGCTTTCGGCAGCGTCCGGAGCAAAAAAGACAAACGTCCAGCTTTTGCTGCCACAGCAAAGGTGCCAGCGGGGAAAAGTAATGCTGGTTCTCACTGCCTCCTGGAACCCTTTCAAATGCCCCAGACAATTTGGCCCTCTCTGCTTTCCTGCGGACTCCATCCTCAAAAGCACCTGTTTTCGCTTTCGGCATCCTCCGGAGCAAAAAAGACAAACGTCCAGCTTTTGCTGCCACAGCAAAGGTGCCAGCGGGGAAAAGTAATGCTGGTTCTCACTGCCTCCTGGAACCTCTTCAAATGCCACAGACAATTTGGCCCTCTCTGCTTTCCTGCGGACTCCATCCTCAAAAGCACCTGTTTTCGCTTTCGGCAGCCTCCGGAGCAAAAAAGACAAACGTCCAGCTTTTGCTGCCACAGCAAAGGTGCCAGCGGGGAAAAGTAATGCTGGTTCTCACTGCCTCCTGGAACCCTTTCCCTGGAACCCTTTCAAATGCCCCAGACAATTAAGCCCTCTCTGCTTTCCTGCGGACTCTATCCTCAAAAGCGACTTTTTTTACTTTCGGCGCCCTCCGGTGGTAAAAAGACAAACGTCCAGCTTTTGCTGCCACAGCAAAGGTGCCAGCGGGGAAAAGTGATGCTGGTTCTCACTGCCTCCTGGAACTCTTTCAAATGCCCCAGACAATTTGGCTCTCTCTGCTTTCCTGCGGACTCCATCCTCAAAAGCACCTGTTTTCGCTTTCGGCAGCCTCCGGAGCAAAAAAGACAAACGTCCAGCTTTTGCTGCCACAGCAAAGGTGCCAGCGGGGAAAAGTAATGCTGGTTCTCACTGCCTCCTGGAACCTCTTCAAATGCCACAGACATTTTGGCCCTCTCTGCTTTCCTGCGGACTCCATCCTCAAAAGCACCTGTTTTCGCTTTCGGCAACCTCCAGAGCAAAAAAGACAAACGTCCAGCTTTTGCTGCCACAGCAAAGGTGCCAGCGGGGAAAAGTAATGCTGGTTCTCACTGCCTCCTGGAACCCTTTCAAATGCCACAGACAATTTGGCCCTCTCTGCTTTCCTGCGGACTCCATCCTCAAAAGCACCTGTTTTCGCTTTCGGCAGCCTCCGGAGCAAAAAAGACAAACGTCCAGCTTTTGCTGCCACAGCAAAGGTGCCAGCGGGGAAAAGTAATGCTGGTTCTCACTGCCTCCTGGAACCCTTTCAAATGCCACAGACAATTTGGCCCTCTCTGCTTTCCTGCGGACTCCATCCTCAAAAGCACCTGTTTTCGCTTTCGGCAGCCTCCGGAGCAAAAAGACAAACGTCCAGCTTTTGCTGCCACAACAAAGGTGCCAGCGGGGAAAAGTAATGCTGGTTCTCACTGCCTCCTGGAACCCTTTCAAATGCCCCAGACAATTTGGCCCTCTCTGCTTTCCTGCGGACTCCATCCTCAAAAAGCACCTGTTTTCGCTTTCGGCAACCTCCGGAGCAAAAAAGACAAACGTCCAGCTTTTGCTGCCACAGCAAAGGTGCCAGCGGGGAAAAGTAATGCTGGTTCTCACTGCCTCCTGGAACCCTTTCAAATGCCACAGACAATTTGGCCCTCTCTGCTTTCCTGCGGACTCCATCCTCAAAAGCACCTGTTTTCGCTTTCGGCAGCCTCCGGAGCAAAAAGACAAACGTCCAGCTTTTGCTGCCACAGCAAAGGTGCCAGCGGGGAAAAGTAATGCTGGTTCTCACTGCCTCCTGGAACCCTTTCAAATGCCACCAGACAATTTGGCCCTCTCTGCTTTCCTGCGGACTCCATCCTCAAAAGCACCTGTTTTCGCTTTCGGCAGCCTCCGGAGCAAAAAAGACAAACGTCCAGCTTTTGCTGCCACAGCAAAGGTGCCAGCGGGGAAAAGTAATGCTGGTTCTCACTGCCTCCTGGAACCCTTTCAAATGCCACAGACAATTTGGCCCTCTCTGCTTTCCTGCGGAACTCCATCCTCAAAAGCACCTGTTTTCGCTTTCGGCAGCCTCCGGAGCAAAAAAGACAAACGTCCAGCTTTTGCTGCCACAGCAAAGGTGCCAGCGGGGAAAAGTAATGCTGGTTCTCACTGCCTCCTGGAACCCTTTCAAATGCCACAGACAATTTGGCCCTCTCTGCTTTCCTGCGGACTCCATCCTCAAAAGCACCTGTTTTCGCTTTCGGCAGCCTCCGGAGCAAAAAAGTCAAACGTCCAGCTTTGCTGCCACAGCAAAGGTGCCAGCGGGGAAAAGTAATGCTGGGTTCTCACTGCCTCCTGGAACCCTTTCAAATGCCACAGACAATTTGGCCCTCTCTGCTTTCCTGCGGACTCCATCCTCAAAGCACCTGTTTTCCGCTTTCGGCAGCCTCCGGAGCAAAAAAGACAAACGTCCAGCTTTTGCTGCCACAGCAAAGGTGCCAGCGGGGAAAAGTAATGCTGGTTCTCACTGCCTCCTGGAACCCTTCAAATGCCACAGACAATTTGGCCCTCTCTGCTTTCCTGCGGACTCCATCCTCAAAAGCACCTGTTTTCGCTTTCGGCAGCCTCCGGAGCAAAAAGACAAACGTCCAGCTTTTGCTGCCACAGCAAAGGTGCCAGCGGGGAAAAGTAATGCTGGTTCTCACTGCCTCCTGGAACCCTTTCAATGCCACAGACAATTTGGCCCTCTCTGCTTTCCTGCGGACTCCATCCTCAAAAGAACCTATTTTCGCTTTCGGCAGCCTCCGGAGCAAAAAAAGACAAACGTCCAGCTTTTGCTGCCACAGCAAAGGTGCCAGCGGGGAAAAGTAATGCTGGTTCTCACTGCCTCCTGGAACCTCTTCAAATGCCCCAGACAATTTGGCCCTCTCTGCTTTCCTGCGGACTCCATCCTCAAAAGCACCTGTTTTCGCTTTTGGCAACCTCCGGAGCAAAAAAGACAAACGTCCAGCTTTTGCTGCCACAGCAAAGGTGCCAGCGGGGAAAAGTAATGCTGGTTCTCACTGCCTCCTGGAACCCTTTCAAATGCCACAGACAATTTGGCCCTCTCTGCTTTCCTGCGGACTCCATCCTCAAAAGCACCTGTTTTCGCTTTCGGCAACCTCCGGAGCAAAAAAGACAAACGTCCAGCTTTTGCTGCCACAGCAAAGGTGCCAGCGGGGAAAAGTAATGCTCGTTCTCACTGCCTCCTGGAACCCTTTCAAATGCCACAGACAATTTGGCCCTCTCTGCTTTCCTGCGGACTCCATCCTCAAAAGCACCTGTTTTCGCTTTCGGCAGCCTCCGGAGCAAAAAGACAAACGTCCAGCTTTTGCTGCCACAGCAAAGGTGCCAGCGGGGAAAAGTAATGCTGGTTCTCACTGCCTCCTGGAACCCTTTCAAATGCCCCAGACAATTTGGCCCTCTCTGCTTTCCTGCGGACTCCATCCTCAAAAGCACCTGTTTTCGCTTTCGGCAGCCTCCGGAGCAAAAAAGACAAACGTCCAGCTTTTGCTGCCACAGCAAAGGTGCCAGCGGGGAAAAGTAATGCTGGTTCTCACTGCCTCCTGGAACCCTTTCAAATGCCCCAGACAATTTGGCCCTCTCTGCTTTCCTGCGGACTCCATCCTCAAAAGCACCTGTTTTCGCTTTCGGCAACCTCCGGAGCAAAAAAAGACAAACGTCCAGCTTTTGCTGCCACAGCAAAGGTGCCAGCGGGGAAAAGTAATGCTCGTTCTCACTGCCTCCTGGAACCCTTTCAAATGCCACAGACAATTTGGCCCTCTCTGCTTTCCTGCGGACTCCATCCTCAAAAGCACCTGTTTTCGCTTTCGGCAGCCTCCGGAGCAAAAAAGACAAACGTCCAGCTTTTGCTGCCACAGCAAAGGTGCCAGCGGGGAAAAGTAATGCTGGTTCTCACTGCCTCCTGGAACCTGTTCAAATGCCCCAGACAATTTGGCCCTCTCTGCTTTCCTGCGGACTCCATCCTCAAAAGCACCTGTTTTCCGCTTTCGGCAGCCTCCGGAGCAAAAAGACAAACGTCCAGCTTTTGCTGCCACAGCAAAGGTGCCAGCGGGGAAAAGTAATGCTGGTTCTCACTGCCTCCTGGAACCCTTTCAAATGCCACAGACAATTAAGCCCTCTCTGCTTTCCTGCGGACTCTATCCTCAAAAGCGACTTTTTTCACTTTTGGCGCCCTCCGGTGGTAAAAGACAAACGTCCAGCTTTTGCTGCCACAGCAAAGGTGCCAGCGGGGAAAAGTGATGCTGGTTCTCACTGCCTCCTGGAACTCTTTCAAATGCCCCAGACAATTTGGCTCTCTCTGCTTTCCTGCGGACTCCATCCTCAAAAGCACCTGTTTTCGCTTCGGCAGCCTCCGGAGCAAAAAGACAAACGTCCAGCTTTTGCTGCCACAGCAAAGGTGCCAGCGGGGAAAAGTAATGCTGGTTCTCACTGCCTCCTGGAACCTCTTCAAATGCCACAGACATTTTGGCCCTCTCTGCTTTCCTGCGGACTCCATCCTCAAAAGCACCTGTTTTCGCTTTCGGCAACCTCCAGAGCAAAAAAGACAAACGTCCAGCTTTTGCTGCCACAGCAAAGGTGCCAGCGGGGAAAAGTAATGCTGGTTCTCACTGCCTCCTGGAACCCTTTCAAATGCCACAGACAATTTGGCCCTCTCTGCTTTCCTGCGGACTCCATCCTCAAAAGCACCTGTTTTCGCTTTCGGCAGCCTCCGGAGCAAAAAAGACAAACGTCCAGCTTTTGCTGCCACAGCAAAGGTGCCAGCGGGGAAAAGTAATGCTGGTTCTCACTGCCTCCTGGAACCCTTTCAAATGCCACAGACAATTTGGCCCTCTCTGCTTTCCTGCGGACTCCATCCTCAAAAGCACCTGTTTTCGCTTTCGGCAGCCTCCGGAGCAAAAAAGACAAACGTCCAGCTTTTGCTGCCACAGCAAAGGTGCCAGCGGGGAAAACTAATGCTGGTTCTCACTGCCTCCTGGAACCCTTTCAAATGCCACAGACAATTTGGCCCTCTCTGCTTTCCTGCGGACTCCATCCTCAAAAGCACCTGTTTTCGCTTTCGGCAGCCTCCGGAGCAAAAAAGACAAACGTCCAGCTTTTGCTGCCACAGCAAAGGTGCCAGCGGGGAAAAGTAATGCTGGTTCTCACTGCCTCCTGGAACCCTTTCAAATGCCACAGACAATTTGGCCCTCTCTGCTTTCCTGCGGACTCCATCCTCAAAAGCACCTGTTTTCGCTTTCGGCAGCCTCCGGAGCAAAAAGACAAACGTCCAGCTTTTGCTGCCACAGCAAAGGTGCCAGCGGGGAAAGTAATGCTGGTTCTCACTGCCTCCTGGAACCCTTTCAAATGCCACAGACAATTTGGCCCTCTCTGCTTTCCTGCGGACTCCATCCTCAAAAGCACCTGTTTTCGCTTTCGGCAGCCTCCGGAGCAAAAAGACAAACGTCCAGCTTTTGCTGCCACAGCAAAGGTGCCAGCGGGGAAAAGTAATGCTGGTTCTCACTGCCTCCTGGAACCCTTTCAAATGCCACAGACAATTTGGCCCTCTCCTGCTTTCCTGCGGACTGCATCCTCAAAAGCACCTGTTTTCGCTTTCGGCAGCGTCCGGAGCAAAAAAGACAAACGTCCAGCTTTTGCTGCCACAGCAAAGGTGCCAGCGGGGAAAAGTAATGCTGGTTCTCACTGCCTCCTGGAACCCTTTCAAATGCCCCAGACAATTAAGCCCTCTCTGCTTTCCTGCGGACTCTATCCTCAAAAGCGCCTTTTTTTCACTTTCCGCGCCTCCGGTGGTAAAAAGACAAACGTCCAGGTTTTGCTGCCACAGCAAAGGTGCCAGCGGGGAAAAGTGATGCTGGTTCTCACTGCCTCCTGGAACTCTTTCAAATGCCACAGACAATTTGGCCCTCTCTGCTTTCCTGCGGACTCCATCCTCAAAAGCACCTATTTTCGCTTTCGGCAGCCTCCGGAGCAAAAAAGACAAACGTCCAGCTTTTGCTGCCACAGCAAAGGTGCCAGCGGGGTAAAGTAATGCTGGTTCTCACTGCCTCCTGGAACCCTTTCAAATGCCACAGACAATTTGGCCCTCTCTGCTTTCCTGCGGACTCCATCCTCAAAAGCACCTGTTTTCGCTTTCGGCAGCCTCCGGAGCAAAAAAGACAAACGTCCAGCTTTTGCTGCCACAGCAAAGGTGCCAGCGGGGAAAAGTAATGCTGGTTCTCACTGCCTCCTGGAACCTGTTCAAATGCCCCAGACAATTTGGCCCTCTCTGCTTTCCTGCGGACTCCATCCTCAAAAGCACCTGTTTTTCGCTTTCGGCAGCCTCCGGAGCAAAAAAGACAAACGTCCAGCTTTTGCTGCCACAGCAAAGGTGCCAGCGGGGAAAAGTAATGCTGGTTCTCACTGCCTCCTGGAACCCTTTCAAATGCCCCAGACAATTTGGCCCTCTCTGCTTTCCTGCGGACTCCATCCTCAAAAGCACCTGTTTTCGCTTTCGGCAGCCTCCGGAGCAAAAAAGACAAACGTCCAGCTTTTGCTGCCACAGCAAAGGTGCCAGCGGGGAAAAGTAATGCTGGTTCTCACTGCCTCCTGGAACCCTTTCAAATGCCACAGACAATTTGGCCCTCTCTGCTTTCCTGCGGACTTCATCCTCAAAAGAACCTATTTTCGCTTTCGGCAGCCTCCGGAGCAAAAAAAGACAAACGTCCCAGCTTTTGCTGCCACAGCAAAGGTGCCAGCGGGGAAAAGTAATGCTGGTTCTCACTGCCTCCTGGAACCTCTTCAAATGCCACAGACAATTTGGCCCTCTCTGCTTTCCTGCGGACTCCATCCTCAAAAGCACCTGTTTTCGCTTTTGGCAACCTCCGGAGCAAAAAAGACAAACGTCCAGCTTTTGCTGCCACAGCAAAGGTGCCAGCGGGGAAAAGTAATGCTGGTTCTCACTGCCTCCTGGAACCCTTTCAAATGCCACAGACAATTTGGCCCTCTCTGCTTTCCTGCGGACTCCATCCTCAAAAGCACCTGTTTTCGCTTTCGGCAGCCTCCGGAGCAAAAAAGACAAACGTCCAGCTTTTGCTGCCACAGCAAAGGTGCCAGCGGGAAAGTAATGCTGGTTCTCACTGCCTCCTGGAACCCTTTCAAATGCCACAGACAATTTGGCCCTCTCTGCTTTCCTGCGGACTCCATCCTCAAAAGCACCTGTTTTCGCTTTCGGCAACCTCCGGAGCAAAAAGACAAACGTCAGCTTTTGCTGCCACAGCAAAGGTGCCAGCGGGGAAAAGTAATGCTGGTTCTCACTGCCTCCTGGAACCCTTTCAAATGCCACAGACAATTTGGCCCTCTCTGCTTTCCTGTGGACTCCATCCTCAAAAGCACCTGTTTTCGCTTTCGGCAGCCTCCGGAGCAAAAAAGACAAATGTCCAGCTTTTGCTGTTACAGCAAAGGTGCCAGCGGGGAAAAGTAATGCTGGTTCTCACTGCCTCCTGGAACCCTTTCAAATGCCACAGACAATTTGGCCCTCTCTGCTTTCCTGCGGACTCCATCCTCAAAAGCACCTGTTTTCGCTTTCGGCAGCCTCCGGAGCAAAAAAGACAAAACGTCCAGCTTTTGCTGCCACAGCAAAGGTGCCAGCGGGGAAAAGTAATGCTGGTTCTCACTGCCTCCTGGAACCTCTTCAAATGCCACAGACAATTTGGCCCTCTCTGCTTTCCTGCGGACTCCATCCTCAAAAGCACCTGTTTTCGCTTTCGGCAGCCTCCGGAGCAAAAAAGACAAACGTCCAGCTTTTGCTGCCACAGCAAAGGTGCCAGCGGGGAAAAGTAATGCTGGTTCTCACTGCCTCCTGGAACCCTTTCAAATGCCCCAGACAATTAAGCCCTCTCTGCTTTCCTGCGGACTCTATCCTCAAAAGCGACTTTTTTCACTTTCGGCGCCCTCCGGTGGTAAAAAGACAAACGTCCAGCTTTTGCTGCCACAGCAAAGGTGCCAGCGGGGAAAAGTGATGCTGGTTCTCACTGCCTCCTGGAACTCTTTCAAATGCCCCAGACAATTTGGCTCTCTCTGCTTTCCTGCGGACTCCATCCTCAAAAGCACCTGTTTTCGCTTTCGGCAGCCTCCGGAGCAAAAAAGACAAACGTCCAGCTTTTGCTGCCACAGCAAAGGTGCCAGCGGGGAAAAGTAATGCTGGTTCTCACTGCCTCCTGGAACCCTTTCAAATGCCACAGACAATTTGGCCCTCTCTGCTTTCCTGCGGACTCCATCCTCAAAAGCACCTGTTTTCGCTTTCGGCAGCCTCCGGAGCAAAAAAGACAAACGTCCAGCTTTTGCTGCCACAGCAAAGGTGCCAGCGGGGAAAAGTAATGCTGGTTCTCACTGCCTCCTGGAACCCTTTCAAATGCCACAGACAATTTGGCCCTCTCTGCTTTCCTGCGGACTCCATCCTCAAAAGCACCTGTTTTCGCTTTCGGCAGCCTCCGGAGCAAAAAAGACAAACGTCCAGCTTTTGCTGCCACAGCAAAGGTGCCAGCGGGGAAAAGTAATGCTGGTTCTCACTGCCTCCTGGAACCCTTTCAAATGCCACAGACAATTTGGCCCTCTCTGCTTTCCTGCGGACTCCATCCTCAAAAGCACCTGTTTTCGCTTTCGGCAGCCTCCGGAGCAAAAAAGACAAACGTCCAGCTTTTGCTGCCACAGCAAAGGTGCCAGCGGGGAAAAGTAATGCTGGTTCTCACTGCCTCCTGGAACCCTTTCAAATGCCACAGACAATTTGGCCCTCTCTGCTTTCCTGCGGACTGCATCCTCAAAAGCACCTGTTTTCGCTTTCGGCAGCCTCCGGAGCAAAAAAGACAAACGTCCAGCTTTTGCTGCCACAGCAAAGGTGCCAGCGGGGAAAAGTAATGCTGGTTCTCACTGCCTCCTGGAACCCTTTCAAATGCCCCAGACAATTAAGCCCTCTCTGCTTTCCTGCGGACTCTATCCTCAAAAGCGCCTTTTTTCACTTTCGGCGCCCTCCGGTGTTAAAAAGACAAACGTCCAGGTTTTGCTGCCACAGCAAAGGTGCCAGCGGGGAAAAGTGATGCTGGTTCTCACTGCCTCCTGGAACTCTTTCAAATGCCACAGACAATTTGGCCCTCTCTGCTTTCCTGCGGACTCCATCCTCAAAAGCACCTGTTTTCGCTTTCGGCAGCCTCCGGAGCAAAAAAGACAAACGTCCAGCTTTTGCTGCCACAGCAAAGGTGCCAGCGGGGAAAAGTAATGCTGGTTCTCACTGCCTCCTGGAACCCTTTCAAATGCCCCAGACAATTTGGCCCTCTCTGCTTTCCTGCGGACTCCATCCTCAAAAGCACCTGTTTTCGTTTTCGGAAGCCTCCGGAGCAAAAAAGACAAACGTCCAGCTTTTGCTGCCACAACAAAGGTGCCAGCGGGGAAAAGTAATGCTGGTTCTCACTGCCTCCTGGAACCTGTTCAAATGCCCCAGACAATTTGGCCCTCTCTGCTTTCCTGCGGACTCCATCCTCAAAAGCACCTGTTTTCGCTTTCGGCAGCCTCCGGAGCAAAAAAGACAAACGTCCAGCTTTTGCTGCCACAGCAAAGGTGCCAGCGGGGAAAAGTAATGCTGGTTCTCACTGCCTCCTGGAACCCTTTCAAATGCCACAGACAATTTGGCCCTCTCTGCTTTCCTGCGGACTGCATCCTCAAAAGCACCTGTTTTCGCTTTCGGCAGCCTCCGGAGCAAAAAAGACAAACGTCCAGCTTTTGCTGCCACAGCAAAGGTGCCAGCGGGGAAAACTAATGCTGGTTCTCACTGCCTGCTGGAACTCTTTCAAATGCCCCAGACAATTTGGCCCTCTCTGCTTTCCTGCGGACTCCATCCTCAAAAGCACCTGTTTTCGCTTTCGGCAGCCTCCGGAGCAAAAAAGACAAACGTCCAGCTTTTGCTGCCACAGCAAAGGTGCCAGCGGGGAAAAGTAATGCTGGTTCTCACTGCCTCCTGGAACCTCTTCAAATGCCACAGACATTTTGGCCCTCTCTGCTTTCCTGCGGACTCCATCCTCAAAAGCACCTGTTTTCGCTTTCGGCAACCTCCGGAGCAAAAAAGACAAACGTCCAGCTTTTGCTGCCACAGCAAAGGTGCCAGCGGGGAAAAGTAATGCTGGTTCTCACTGCCTCCTGGAACCCTTTCAAATGCCACAGACAATTTGGCCCTCTCTGCTTTCCTGCGGACTCCATCCTCAAAAGCACCTGTTTTCGCTTTCGGCAGCCTCCGGAGCAAAAAAGACAAACGTCCAGCTTTTGCTGCCACAGCAAAGGTGCCAGCGGGGAAAAGTAATGCTGGTTCTCACTGCCTCCTGGAACCCTTTCAAATGCCACAGACAATTTGGCCCTCTCTGCTTTCCTGCGGACTCCATCCTCAAAAGACCCTATTTTCGCTTTCGGCAGCCTCCGGAGCAAAAAAAGACAAACGTCCAGCTTTTGCTGCCACAGCAAAGGTGCCAGCGGGGAAAAGTAATGCTGGTTCTCACTGCCTCCTGGAACCCTTTCAAATGCCACAGACAATTTGGCCCTCTCTGCTTTCCTGCGGACTCCATCCTCAAAAGCACCTGTTTTCGCTTTCGGCAGCCTCCGGAGCAAAAAAGACAAACGTACAGCTTTTGCTGCCACAGCAAAGGTGCCAGCGGGGAAAAGTAATGCTGGTTCTCACTGCCTCCTGGAACCTCTTCAAATGCCCCAGACAATTTGGCCCTCTCTGCTTTCCTGCGGACTCCATCCTCAAAAGCACCTGTTTTCGCTTTTGGCAACCTCCGGAGCAAAAAAGACAAACGTCCAGCTTTTGCTGCCACAGCAAAGGTGCCAGCGGGGAAAAGTAATGCTGGTTCTCACTGCCTCCTGGAACCTCTTCAAATGCCACAGACAATTTGGCCCTCTCTGCTTTCCTGCGGACTCCATCCTCAAAAGCACCTGTTTTCGCTTTCGGCAGCCTCCGGAGCAAAAAAGACAAACGTCCAGCTTTTGCTGCCACAGCAAAGGTGCCAGCGGGGAAAAGTAATGCTGGTTCTCACTGCCTCCTGGAACGTCTTCAAATGCCACAGACATTTTGGCCCTCTCTGCTTTCCTGTGGACTCCATCCTCAAAAGCACCTGTTTTCGCTTTCGGCAACCTCCAGAGCAAAAAAGACAAACGTCCAGCTTTTGCTGCCACAGCAAAGGTGCCAGCGGGGAAAAGTAATGCTGGTTCTCACTGCCTCCTGGAACCCTTTCAAATGCCACAGACAATTTGGCCCTCTCTGCTTTCCTGCGGACTCCATCCTCAAAAGCACCTGTTTTCGCTTTCGGCAGCCTCCGGAGCAAAAAAGACAAACGTACAGCTTTTGCTGCCACAGCAAAGGTGCCAGCGGGGAAAAGTAATGCTGGTTCTCACTGCCTCCTGGAACCTCTTCAAATGCCACAGACAATTTGGCCCTCTCTGCTTTCCTGCGGACTCCATCCTCAAAAGCACCTGTTTTCGCTTTTGGCAACCTCCGGAGCAAAAAAGACAAACGTCCAGCTTTTGCTGCCACAGCAAAGGTGCCAGCGGGGAAAAGTAATGCTGGTTCTCACTGCCTCCTGGAACCCTTTCAAATGCCACAGACAATTTGGCCCTCTCTGCTTTCCTGCGGACTCCATCCTCAAAAGCACCTGTTTTCGCTTTCGGCAGCCTCCGGAGCAAAAAAGACAAACGTCCAGCTTTTGCTGCCACAGCAAAGGTGCCAGCGGGGAAAAGTAATGCTGGTTCTCACTGCCTCCTGGAACCCTTTCAAATGCCCCAGACAATTTGGCCCTCTCTGCTTTCCTGCGGACCCCATCCTCAAAAGCACCTGTTTTCGCTTTCGGCAGCCTCCGGAGCAAAAAAGACAAACGTCCAGCTTTTGCTGCCACAGCAAAGGTGCCAGCGGGGAAAAGTAATGCTGGTTCTCACTGCCTCCTGGAACCCTTTCAAATGCCACAGACAATTTGGCCCTCTCTGCTTTCCTGCGGACTGCATCCTCAAAAGCACCTGTTTTCGCTTTCGGCAGCCTCCGGAGCAAAAAAGACAAACGTCCAGCTTTTGCTGCCACAGCAAAGGTGCCAGCGGGGAAAAGTAATGCTGGTTCTCACTGCCTCCTGGAACCCTTTCAAATGCCCCAGACAATTAAGCGCTCTCTGCTTTCCTGCGGACTCTATCCTCAAAAGCGCCTTTTTTCACTTTCGGCGCCCTCCGGTGGTAAAAAGACAAACGTCCAGGTTTTGCTGCCACAGCAAAGGTGCCAGCGGGGAAAAGTGATGCTGGTTCTCACTGCCTCCTGGAACTCTTTCAAATGCCACAGACAATTTGGCCCTCTCTGCTTTCCTGCGGACTCCATCCTCAAAAGCACCTATTTTCGCTTTCGGCAGCCTCCGGAGCAAAAAAGACAAACGTCCAGCTTTTGCTGCCACAGCAAAGGTGCCAGCGGGGAAAAGTAATGCTGGTTCTCACTGCCTCCTGGAACCCTTTCAAATGCCACAGACAATTTGGCCCTCTCTGCTTTCCTGCGGACTCCATCCTCAAAAGCACCTGTTTTCGCTTTCGGCAACCTCCGGAGCAAAAAAGACAAACGTCCAGCTTTTGCTGCCACAGCAAAGGTGCCAGCGGGGAAAAGTAATGCTGGTTCTCACTGCCTCCTGGAACCTCTTCAAATGCCCCAGACAATTTGGCCCTCTCTGCTTTCCTGCGGACTCCATCCTCAAAAGCACCTGTTTTCGCTTTCGGCAGCCTCCGGAGCAAAAAAGACAAACGTCCAGCTTTTGCTGCCACAGCAAAGGTGCCAGCGGGGAAAAGTAATGCTGGTTCTCACTGCCTCCTGGAACCCTTTCAAATGCCACAGACAATTTGGCCCTCTCTGCTTTCCTGCGGACTCCATCCTCAAAAGCACCTGTTTTCGCTTTCGGCAGCCTCCGGAGCAAAAAAGACAAACGTCCAGCTTTTGCTGCCACAGCAAAGGTGCCAGCGGGGAAAAGTAATGCTGGTTCTCACTGCCTCCTGGAACCCTTTCAAATGCCACAGACAATTTGGCCCTCTCTGCTTTCCTGCGGACTCCATCCTCAAAAGAACCTATTTTCGCTTTCGGCAGCCTCCGGAGCAAAAAAAGACAAACGTCCAGCTTTTGCTGCCACAGCAAAGGTGCCAGCGGGGAAAAGTAATGCTGGTTCTCACTGCCTCCTGGAACCCTTTCAAATGCCACAGACAATTTGGCCCTCTCTGCTTTCCTGCGGACTCCATCCTCAAAAGCACCTGTTTTCGCTTTCGGCAGCCTCCGGAGCAAAAAAGACAAACGTCCAGCTTTTGCTGCCACAGCAAAGGTGCCAGCGGGGAAAAGTAATGCTCGTTCTCACTGCCTCCTGGAACTCCTTCAAATGCCCCAGACAATTTGGCCCTCTCTGCTTTCCTGCGGACTCCATCCTCAAAAGCACCTGTTTTCGCTTTCGGCAGCCTCCGGAGCAAAAAAGACAAACGTCCAGCTTTTGCTGCCACAGCAAAGGTGCCAGCGGGGAAAAGTAATGCTGGTTCTCACTGCCTCCTGGAACCCTTTCAAATGCCCCAGACAATTTGGCCCTCTCTGCTTTCCTGCGGACTCCATCCTCAAAAGCACCTGTTTTCGCTTTCGGCAGCCTCCGGAGCAAAAAAGACAAACGTCCAGCTTTTGCTGCCACAGCATAGGTGCCAGCGGGGAAAAGTAATGCTGGTTCTCACTGCCTCCTGGAACTCCTTCAAATGCCCCAGACAATTTGGCCCTCTCTGCTTTCCTGCGGACTCCATCCTCAAAAGCACCTGTTTTCGCTTTCGGCAGCCTCCGGAGCAAAAAAGACAAACGTCCAGCTTTTGCTGCCACAGCAAAGGTGCCAGCGGGGAAAAGTAATGCTGGTTCTCACTGCCTCCTGGAACCTCTTCAAATGCCACAGACAATTTGGCCCTCTCTGCTTTCCTGCGGACTCCATCCTCAAAAGCACCTGTTTTCGCTTTCGGCAGCCTCCGGAGCAAAAAAGACAAACGTCCAGCTTTTGCTGCCACAGCAAAGGTGCCAGCGGGGAAAAGTAATGCTGGTTCTCACTGCCTCCTGGAACCCTTTCAAATGCCACAGACAATTTGGCCCTCTCTGCTTTCCTGCGGACTCCATCCTCAAATGCACCTGTTTTCGCTTTCGGCAGCCTCCGGAGCAAAAAAGACAAACGTCCAGCTTTTGCTGCCACAGCAAAGGTGCCAGCGGGGAAAAGTAATGCTGGTTCTCACTGCCTCCTGGAACCCTTTCAAATGCCACAGACAATTTGGCCCTCTCTGCTTTCCTGCGGACTCCATCCTCAAAAGCACCTGTTTTCGCTTTCGGCAGCCTCCGGAGCAAAAAAGACAAACGTCCAGCTTTTGCTGCCACAACAAAGGTGCCAGCGGGGAAAAGTAATGCTGGTTCTCACTGCCTCCTGGAACCCTTTCAAATGCCACAGACAATTTGGCCCTCTCTGCTTTCCTGCGGACTCCATCCTCAAAAGCACCTGTTTTCGCTTTCGGCAACCTCCGGAGCAAAAAAGACAAACGTCCAGCTTTTGCTGCCACAGCAAAGGTGCCAGCGGGGAAAAGTAATGCTGGTTCTCACTGCCTCCTGGAACTCTTTCAAATGCCACAGACAATTTGGCCCTCTCTGCTTTCCTGCGGACTCCATCCTCAAAAGCACCTATTTTCGCTTTCGGCAGCCTCCGGAGCATAATAGACAAACGTCCAGCTTTTGCTGCCACAGCAAAGGTGCCAGCGGGGAAAAGTAATGCTGGTTCTCACTGCCTCCTGGAACCCTTTCAAATGCCACAGACAATTTGGCCCTCTCTGCTTTCCTGTGGACTCCATCCTCAAAAGCACCTCTTTTCGCTTTCGGCAAAGTCCGGAGCAAAAAAGACAAACGTCCAGCTTTTGCTGCCACAGCAAAGGTGCCAGCGGGGAAAAGTAATGCTGGTTCTCACTGCCTCCTGGAACCCTTTCAAATGCCACAGACAATTTGGCCCTCTCTGCTTTCCTGCGGACTCCATCCTCAAAAGCACCTGTTTTCGCTTTCGGCAGCCTCCGGAGCAAAAAAGACAAACGTCCAGCTTTTGCTGCCACAGCAAAGGTGCCAGCGGGGAAAAGTAATGCTGGTTCTCACTGCCTCCTGGAACCCTTTCAAATGCCCCAGACAATTTGGCCCTCTCTGCTTTCCTGCGGACTCCATCCTCAAAAGCACCTGTTTTCGCTTTCGGCAACCTCCGGAGCAAAAAAGACAAACGTCCAGCTTTTGCTGCCACAGCAAAGGTGCCAGCGGGGAAAAGTAATGCTGGTTCTCACTGCCTCCTGGAACCCTTTCAAATGCCACAGACAATTTGGCCCTCTCTGCTTTCCTGCGGACTCCATCCTCAAAAGCACCTGTTTTCGCTTTCGGCAGCCTCCGGAGCAAAAAAGACAAACGTCCAGCTTTTGCTGCCACAGCAAAGGTGCCAGCGGGGAAAAGTAATGCTGGTTCTCACTGCTTCCTGGAACCTCTTCAAATGCCCCAGACAATTTGGCCCTCTCTGCTTTCCTGCGGACTCTATCCTCAAAAGCGCCTTTTTTCACTTTCGGCGCCCTCCGGTGGTAAAAAGACAAACGTCCAGCTTTTGCTGCCACAGCAAAGGTGCCAGCGGGGAAAAGTAATGCTGGTTCTCACTGCCTCCTGGAAATCTTTCAAATGCCACAGACAATTTGGCCCTCTCTGCTTTCCTGCGGACTCCATCCTCAAAAGCACCTGTTTTCGCTTTCGGCAGCCTCCGGAGCAAAAAAGACAAACGTCCAGCTTTTGCTGCCACAGCAAAGGTGCCAGCGGGGAAAAGTAATGCTGGTTCTCACTGCCTCCTGGAACCCTTTCAAATGCCACAGACAATTTGGCCCTCTCTGCTTTCCTGCGGACTCCATCCTCAAAAGCACCTGTTTTCGCTTTCGGCAGCCTCCGGAGCAAAAAAGACAAACGTCCAGCTTTTGCTGCCACAGCAAAGGTGCCAGCGGGGAAAAGTAATGCTGGTTCTCACTGCCTCCTGGAACCCTTTCAAATGCCACAGACAATTTGGCCCTCTCTGCTTTCCTGCGGACTCCATCCTCAAAAGCACCTGTTTTCGCTTTCGGCAGCCTCCGGAGCAAAAAAGACAAACGTCCAGCTTTTGCTGCCACAGCAAAGGTGCCAGCGGGGAAAAGTAATGCTGGTTCTCACTGCCTCCTGGAACCTCTTCAAATGCCCCTGACAATTTGGCCCTCTCTGCTTTCCTGCGGACTCTATCCTCAAAAGCGCCTTTTTTCACTTTTGGCGCCCTCCGGTGGTAAAAAGACAAACGTCCAGCTTTTGCTGCCACAGCAAAGGTGCCAGCGGGGAAAAGTAATGCTGGTTCTCACTGCCTCCTGGAACTCTTTCAAATGCCCCAGACAATTTGGCCCTCTCTGCTTTCCTGCGGACTCCATCCTCAAAAGCACCTGTTTTCGCTTTCGGCAGCCTCCGGAGCAAAAAAGACAAACGTCCAGCTTTTGCTGCCACAGCAAAGGAGCCAGCGGGGAAAAGTAATGCTGGTTCTCACTGCCTCCTGGAACCCTTTCAAATGCCCCAGACAATTTGGCCCTCTCTGCTTTCCTGCGGACCCCATCCTCAAAAGCACCTGTTTTCGCTTTCGGCAACCTCCGGAGCAAAAAAGACAAACGTCCAGCTTTTGTTGCCACAGCAAAGGTGCCAGCGGGGAAAAGTAATGCTGGTTCTCACTGCCTCCTGGAACCCTTTCAAATGCCACAGACAATTTGGCCCTCTCTGCTTTCCTGCGGACTCCATCCTCAAAAGCACCTGTTTTCGCTTTTGGCAACCTCCGGAGCAAAAAAGACAAACGTCCAGCTTTTGCTGCCACAGCAAAGGTGCCAGCGGGGAAAAGTAATGCTGGTTCTCACTGCCTCCTGGAACCCTTTCAAATGCCACAGACAATTTGGCCCTCTCTGCTTTCCTGCGGACTCCATCCTCAAAAGCACCTGTTTTCGCTTTCGGCAGCCTCCGGAGCAAAAAAGACAAACGTCCAGCTTTTGCTGCCACAGCAAAGGTGCCAGCGGGGAAAAGTAATGCTGGTTCTCACTGCCTCCTGGAACCCTTTCAAATGCCACAGACAATTTGGCCCTCTCTGCTTTCCTGCGGACTCCATCCTCAAAAGCAGCTGTTTTCGCTTTTGGCAGCCTCCGGAGCAAAAAAGACAAACGTCCAGCTTTTGCTGCCACAGCAAAGGTGCCAGCGGGGAAAAGTAATGCTGGTTCTCACTGCCTCCTGGAACCCTTTCAAATGCCACAGACAATTTGGCCCTCTCTGCTTTCCTGCGGACTCCATCCTCAAAAGCACCTGTTTTCGCTTTCGGCAGCGTCCGGAGCAAAAAAGACAAACGTCCAGCTTTTGCTGCCACAGCAAAGGTGCCAGCGGGGAAAAGTAATGCTGGTTCTCACTGCCTCCTGGAACCCTTTCAAATGCCACAGACAATTTGGCCCTCTCTGCTTTCCTGCGGACTCCATCCTCAAAAGCACCTGTTTTCGCTTTCGGCAGCGTCCGGAGCAAAAAAGACAAACGTCCAGCTTTTGCTGCCACAGCAAAGGTGCCAGCGGGGAAAAGTAATGCTGGTTCTCACTGCCTCCTGGAACCTCTTCAAATGCCACAGACAATTTGGCCCTCTCTGCTTTCCTGCGGACTCCATCCTCAAAAGCACCTGTTTTCGCTTTCGGCAGCCTCCGGAGCAAAAAAGACAAACGTCCAGCTTTTGCTGCCACAGCAAAGGTGCCAGCGGGGAAAAGTAATGCTGGTTCTCACTGCCTCCTGGAACCCTTTCAAATGCCCCAGACAATTAAGCCCTCTCTGCTTTCCTGCGGACTCTATCCTCAAAAGCGACTTTTTTCACTTTCGGCGCCCTCCGGTGGTAAAAAGACAAACGTCCAGCTTTTGCTGCCACAGCAAAGGTGCCAGCGGGGAAAAGTAATGCTGGTTCTCACTGCCTCCTGGAACCCTTTCAAATGCCACAGACAATTTGGCCCTCTCTGCTTTCCTGCGGACTCCATCCTCAAAAGCACCTGTTTTCGCTTTCGGCAGCCTCCGGAGCAAAAAAGACAAACGTCCAGCTTTTGCTGCCACAGCAAAGGTGCCAGCGGGGAAAAGTAATGCTGGTTCTCACTGCCTCCTGGAACCCTTTCAAATGCCACAGACAATTTGGCCCTCTCTGCTTTCCTGCGGACTCCATCCTCAAAAGCACCTGTTTTCGCTTTCGGCAGCCTCCGGAGCAAAAAAGACAAACGTCCAGCTTTTGCTGCCACAACAAAGGTGCCAGCGGGGAAAAGTAATGCTGGTTCTCACTGCCTCCTGGAACCCTTTCAAATGCCACAGACAATTTGGCCCTCTCTGCTTTCCTGCGGACTCCATCCTCAAAAGCACCTGTTTTCGCTTTCGGCAGCCTCCGGAGCAAAAAAGACAAACGTCCAGCTTTTGCTGCCACAGCAAAGGTGCCAGCGGGGAAAAGTAATGCTGGTTCTCACTGCCTCCTGGAACCTCTTCAAATGCCCCAGACAATTTGGCCCTCTCTGCTTTCCTGCGGACTCCATCCTCAAAAGCACCTGTTTTCGCTTTTGGCAACCTCCGGAGCAAAAAAGACAAACGTCCAGCTTTTGCTGCCACAGCAAAGGTGCCAGCGGGGAAAAGTAATGCTGGTTCTCACTGCCTCCTGGAACCCTTTCAAATGCCACAGACAATTTGGCCCTCTCTGCTTTCCTGCGGACTCCATCCTCAAAAGCACCTGTTTTCGCTTTCGGCAGCCTCCGGAGCAAAAAAGACAAACGTCCAGCTTTTGCTGCCACAGCAAAGGTGCCAGCGGGGAAAAGTAATGCTGGTTCTCACTGCCTCCTGGAACCCTTTCAAATGCCACAGACAATTTGGCCCTCTCTGCTTTCCTGCGGACTCCATCCTCAAAAGCACCTGTTTTCGCTTTCGGCAGCCTCCGGAGCAAAAAAGACAAACGTCCAGCTTTTGCTGCCACAGCAAAGGTGCCAGCGGGGAAAAGTAATGCTGGTTCTCACTGCCTCCTGGAACCCTTTCAAATGCCCCAGACAATTTGGCCCTCTCTGCTTTCCTGCGGACTGCATCCTCAAAAGCACCTGTTTTCGCTTTCGGCAGCCTCCGGAGCAAAAAAGACAAACGTCCAGCTTTTGCTGCCACAGCAAAGGTGCCAGCGGGGAAAAGTAATGCTGGTTCTCACTGCCTCCTGGAACCCTTTCAAATGCCCCAGACAATTAAGCCCTCTCTGCTTTCCTGCGGACTCCATCCTCAAAAGCGCCTTTTTTCACTTTCGGCGCCCTCCGGTGTTAAAAAGACAAACGTCCAGCTTTTGCTGCCACAGCAAAGGTGCCAGCGGGGAAAAGTAATGCTGGTTCTCACTGCCTCCTGGAACCCTTTCAAATGCCACAGACAATTTGGCCCTCTCTGCTTTCCTGCGGACTCCATCCTCAAAAGCACCTGTTTTCGCTTTCGGCAGCCTCCGGAGCAAAAAAGACAAACGTCCAGCTTTTGCTGCCACAGCAAAGGTGCCAGCGGGGAAAAGTAATGCTGGTTCTCACTGCCTCCTGGAACCCTTTCAAATGCCACAGACAATTTGGCCCTCTCTGCTTTCCTGCGGACTCCATCCTCAAAAGCACCTGTTTTCGCTTTCGGCAGCCTCCAGAGCAAAAAAGACAAACGTCCAGCTTTTGCTGCCACAGCAAAGGTGCCAGCGGGGAAAAGTAATGCTGGTTCTCACTGCCTCCTGGAACCTCTTCAAATGCCCCTGACAATTTGGCCCTCTCTGCTTTCCTGCGGACTCTATCCTCAAAAGCGCCTTTTTTCACTTTTGGCGCCCTCCGGTGGTAAAAAGACAAACGTCCAGCTTTTGCTGCCACAGCAAAGGTGCCAGCGGGGAAAAGTAATGCTGGTTCTCACTGCCTCCTGGAACTCTTTCAAATGCCACAGACAATTTGGCCCTCTCTGCTTTCCTGCGGACTCCATCCTCAAAAGCACCTGTTTTCGCTTTCGGCAGCCTCCGGAGCAAAAAAGACAAACGTCCAGCTTTTGCTGCCACAGCAAAGGAGCCAGCGGGGAAAAGTAATGCTGGTTCTCACTGCCTCCTGGAACCCTTTCAAATGCCCCAGACAATTTGGCCCTCTCTGCTTTCCTGCGGACCCCATCCTCAAAAGCACCTGTTTTCGCTTTCGGCAACCTCCGGAGCAAAAAAGACAAACGTCCAGCTTTTGTTGCCACAGCAAAGGTGCCAGCGGGGAAAAGTAATGCTGGTTCTCACTGCCTCCTGGAACCCTTTCAAATGCCACAGACAATTTGGCCCTCTCTGCTTTCCTGCGGACTCCATCCTCAAAAGCACCTGTTTTCGCTTTTGGCAACCTCCGGAGCAAAAAAAACAAACGTCCAGCTTTTGCTGCCACAGCAAAGGTGCCAGCGGGGAAAAGTAATGCTGGTTCTCACTGCCTCCTGGAACCCTTTCAAATGCCACAGACAATTTGGCCCTCTCTGCTTTCCTGCGGACTCCATCCTCAAAAGCACCTGTTTTCGCTTTCGGCAGCCTCCGGAGCAAAAAAGACAAACGTCCAGCTTTTGCTGCCACAGCAAAGGTGCCAGCGGGGAAAAGTAATGCTGGTTCTCACTGCCTCCTGGAACTCCTTCAAATGCCACAGACAATTTGGCCCTCTCTGCTTTCCTGCGGACTCCATCCTCAAAAGCACCTGTTTTCGCTTTTGGCAGCCTCCGGAGCAAAAAAGACAAACGTCCAGCTTTTGCTGCCACAGCAAAGGTGCCAGCGGGGAAAAGTAATGCTGGTTCTCACTGCCTCCTGGAACCCTTTCAAATGCCACAGACAATTTGGCCCTCTCTGCTTTCCTGCGGACTCCATCCTCAAAAGCACCTGTTTTCGCTTTCGGCAGCGTCCGGAGCAAAAAAGACAAACGTCCAGCTTTTGCTGCCACAGCAAAGGTGCCAGCGGGGAAAAGTAATGCTGGTTCTCACTGCCTCCTGGAACCCTTTCAAATGCCCCAGACAATTTGGCCCTCTCTGCTTTCCTGCGGACTCCATCCTCAAAAGCACCTGTTTTCGCTTTCGGCAGCGTCCGGAGCAAAAAAGACAAACGTCCAGCTTTTGCTGCCACAGCAAAGGTGCCAGCGGGGAAAAGTAATGCTGGTTCTCACTGCCTCCTGGAACCTCTTCAAATGCCACAGACAATTTGGCCCTCTCTGCTTTCCTGCGGACTCCATCCTCAAAAGCACCTGTTTTCGCTTTCGGCAGCCTCCGGAGCAAAAAAGACAAACGTCCAGCTTTTGCTGCCACAGCAAAGGTGCCAGCGGGGAAAAGTAATGCTGGTTCTCACTGCCTCCTGGAACCCTTTCAAATGCCCCAGACAATTAAGCCCTCTCTGCTTTCCTGCGGACTCTATCCTCAAAAGCGACTTTTTTCACTTTCGGCGCCCTCCGGTGGTAAAAAGACAAACGTCCAGCTTTTGCTGCCACAGCAAAGGTGCCAGCGGGGAAAAGTAATGCTGGTTCTCACTGCCTCCTGGAACCCTTTCAAATGCCACAGACAATTTGGCCCTCTCTGCTTTCCTGCGGACTCCATCCTCAAAAGCACCTGTTTTCGCTTTCGGCAGCCTCCGGAGCAAAAAAGACAAACGTCCAGCTTTTGCTGCCACAGCAAAGGTGCCAGCGGGGAAAAGTAATGCTGGTTCTCACTGCCTCCTGGAACCCTTTCAAATGCCACAGACAATTTGGCCCTCTCTGCTTTCCTGCGGACTCCATCCTCAAAAGCACCTGTTTTCGCTTTCGGCAGCCTCCGGAGCAAAAAAGACAAACGTCCAGCTTTTGCTGCCACAACAAAGGTGCCAGCGGGGAAAAGTAATGCTGGTTCTCACTGCCTCCTGGAACCCTTTCAAATGCCACAGACAATTTGGCCCTCTCTGCTTTCCTGCGGACTCCATCCTCAAAAGCACCTGTTTTCGCTTTCGGCAGCCTCCGGAGCAAAAAAGACAAACGTCCAGCTTTTGCTGCCACAGCAAAGGTGCCAGCGGGGAAAAGTAATGCTGGTTCTCACTGCCTCCTGGAACCTCTTCAAATGCCCCAGACAATTTGGCCCTCTCTGCTTTCCTGCGGACTCCATCCTCAAAAGCACCTGTTTTCGCTTTTGGCAACCTCCGGAGCAAAAAAGACAAACGTCCAGCTTTTGCTGCCACAGCAAAGGTGCCAGCGGGGAAAAGTAATGCTGGTTCTCACTGCCTCCTGGAACCCTTTCAAATGCCACAGACAATTTGGCCCTCTCTGCTTTCCTGCGGACTCCATCCTCAAAAGCACCTGTTTTCGCTTTCGGCAGCCTCCGGAGCAAAAAAGACAAACGTCCAGCTTTTGCTGCCACAGCAAAGGTGCCAGCGGGGAAAAGTAATGCTGGTTCTCACTGCCTCCTGGAACCCTTTCAAATGCCACAGACAATTTGGCCCTCTCTGCTTTCCTGCGGACTCCATCCTCAAAAGCACCTGTTTTCGCTTTCGGCAGCCTCCGGAGCAAAAAAGACAAACGTCCAGCTTTTGCTGCCACAGCAAAGGTGCCAGCGGGGAAAAGTAATGCTGGTTCTCACTGCCTCCTGGAACCCTTTCAAATGCCACAGACAATTTGGCCCTCTCTGCTTTCCTGCGGACTGCATCCTCAAAAGCACCTGTTTTCGCTTTCGGCAGCCTCCGGAGCAAAAAAGACAAACGTCCAGCTTTTGCTGCCACAGCAAAGGTGACAGCGGGGAAAAGTAATGCTGGTTCTCACTGCCTCCTGGAACCCTTTCAAATGCCCCAGACAATTAAGCCCTCTCTGCTTTCCTGCGGACTCCATCCTCAAAAGCACCTGTTTTCACTTTCGGCGCCCTCCGGTGGTAAAAAGACAAACGTCCAGCTTTTGCTGCCACAGCAAAGGTGCCAGCGGGGAAAAGTAATGCTGGTTCTCACTGCCTCCTGGAACCCTTTCAAATGCCACAGACAATTTGGCCCTCTCTGCTTTCCTGCGGACTCCATCCTCAAAAGCACCTGTTTTCGCTTTCGGCAGCCTCCGGAGCAAAAAAGACAAACGTCCAGCTTTTGCTGCCACAGCAAAGGTGCCAGCGGGGAAAAGTAATGCTGGTTCTCACTGCCTCCTGGAACCCTTTCAAATGCCACAGACAATTTGGCCCTCTCTGCTTTCCTGCGGACTCCATCCTCAAAAGCACCTGTTTTCGCTTTCGGCAGCCTCCGGAGCAAAAAAGACAAACGTCCAGCTTTTGCTGCCACAGCAAAGGTGCCAGCGGGGAAAAGTAATGCTGGTTCTCACTGCCTCCTGGAACCCTTTCAAATGCCACAGACAATTTGGCCCTCTCTGCTTTCCTGCGGACTCCATCCTCAAAAGCACCTGTTTTCGCTTTCGGCAGCCTCCGGAGCAAAAAAGACAAACGTCCAGCTTTTGCTGCCACAGCAAAGGTGCCAGCGGGGAAAAGTAATGCTGGTTCTCACTGCCTCCTGGAACCCTTTCAAATGCCACAGACAATTTGGCCCTCTCTGCTTTCCTGCGGACTCCATCCTCAAAAGCACCTGTTTTCGCTTTCGGCAGCCTCCGGAGCAAAAAAGACAAACGTCCAGCTTTTGCTGCCACAACAAAGGTGCCAGCGGGGAAAAGTAATGCTGGTTCTCACTGCCTCCTGGAACCCTTTCAAATGCCCCAGACAATTTGGCCCTCTCTGCTTTCCTGCGGACTCCATCCTCAAAAGCACCTGTTTTCGCTTTCGGCAACCTCCGGAGCAAAAAAGACAAACGTCCAGCTTTTGCTGCCACAGCAAAGGTGCCAGCGGGGAAAAGTAATGCTGGTTCTCACTGCCTCCTGGAACTCTTTCAAATGCCACAGACAATTTGGCCCTCTCTGCTTTCCTGCGGACTCCATCCTCAAAAGCACCTGTTTTCGCTTTCGGCAGCCTCCGGAGCAAAAAAGACAAACGTCCAGCTTTTGCTGCCACAGCAAAGGTGCCAGCGGGGAAAAGTAATGCTGGTTCTCACTGCCTCCTGGAACCCTTTCAAATGCCACAGACAATTTGGCCCTCTCTGCTTTCCTGTGGACTCCATCCTCAAAAGCACCTCTTTTCGCTTTCGGCAAAGTCCGGAGCAAAAAAGACAAACGTCCAGCTTTTGCTGCCACAGCAAAGGTGCCAGCGGGGAAAAGTAATGCTGGTTCTCACTGCCTCCTGGAACCCTTTCAAATGCCACAGACAATTTGGCCCTCTCTGCTTTCCTGCGGACTCCATCCTCAAAAGCACCTGTTTTCGCTTTCGGCAGCCTCCGGAGCAAAAAAGACAAACGTCCAGCTTTTGCTGCCACAGCAAAGGTGCCAGCGGGGAAAAGTAATGCTGGTTCTCACTGCCTCCTGGAACCCTTTCAAATGCCCCAGACAATTTGGCCCTCTCTGCTTTCCTGCGGACTCCATCCTCAAAAGCACCTGTTTTCGCTTTCGGCAACCTCCGGAGCAAAAAAGACAAACGTCCAGCTTTTGCTGCCACAGCAAAGGTGCCAGCGGGGAAAAGTAATGCTGGTTCTCACTGCCTCCTGGAACCCTTTCAAATGCCACAGACAATTTGGCCCTCTCTGCTTTCCTGCGGACTCCATCCTCAAAAGCACCTGTTTTCGCTTTCGGCAGCCTCCGGAGCAAAAAAGACAAACGTCCAGCTTTTGCTGCCACAGCAAAGGTGCCAGCGGGGAAAAGTAATGCTGGTTCTCACTGCTTCCTGGAACCTCTTCAAATGCCACAGACAATTTGGCCCTCTCTGCTTTCCTGCGGACTCTATCCTCAAAAGCGCCTTTTTTCACTTTCGGCGCCCTCCGGTGGTAAAAAGACAAACGTCCAGCTTTTGCTGCCACAGCAAAGGTGCCAGCGGGGAAAAGTAATGCTGGTTCTCACTGCCTCCTGGAAATCTTTCAAATGCCACAGACAATTTGGCCCTCTCTGCTTTCCTGCGGACTCCATCCTCAAAAGCACCTGTTTTCGCTTTCGGCAGCCTCCGGAGCAAAAAAGACAAACGTCCAGCTTTTGCTGCCACAGCAAAGGTGCCAGCGGGGAAAAGTAATGCTGGTTCTCACTGCCTCCTGGAACCCTTTCAAATGCCACAGACAATTTGGCCCTCTCTGCTTT
The DNA here is from genome assembly GCF_965231255.1 of Vanellus vanellus. Lineage (NCBI taxonomy): Eukaryota > Metazoa > Chordata > Aves > Charadriiformes > Charadriidae > Vanellus > Vanellus vanellus. The sequence goes on along the minus strand of NW_028127214.1, from coordinate 97,806 downwards.
CCTGCGGACTCCATCCTCAAAAGCACCTGTTTTCGCTTTCGGCAGCCTCCGGAGCAAAAAAGACAAACGTCCAGCTTTTGCTGCCACAGCAAAGGTGCCAGCGGGGAAAAGTAATGCTGGTTCTCACTGCCTCCTGGAACCCTTTCAAATGCCACAGACAATTTGGCCCTCTCTGCTTTCCTGCGGACTCCATCCTCAAAAGCACCTGTTTTCGCTTTCGGCAGCCTCCGGAGCAAAAAAGACAAACGTCCAGCTTTTGCTGCCACAGCAAAGGTGCCAGCGGGGAAAAGTAATGCTGGTTCTCACTGCCTCCTGGAACCTCTTCAAATGCCCCTGACAATTTGGCCCTCTCTGCTTTCCTGCGGACTCTATCCTCAAAAGCGCCTTTTTTCACTTTTGGCGCCCTCCGGTGGTAAAAAGACAAACGTCCAGCTTTTGCTGCCACAGCAAAGGTGCCAGCGGGGAAAAGTAATGCTGGTTCTCACTGCCTCCTGGAACTCTTTCAAATGCCACAGACAATTTGGCCCTCTCTGCTTTCCTGCGGACTCCATCCTCAAAAGCACCTGTTTTCGCTTTCGGCAGCCTCCGGAGCAAAAAAGACAAACGTCCAGCTTTTGCTGCCACAGCAAAGGAGCCAGCGGGGAAAAGTAATGCTGGTTCTCACTGCCTCCTGGAACCCTTTCAAATGCCCCAGACAATTTGGCCCTCTCTGCTTTCCTGCGGACCCCATCCTCAAAAGCACCTGTTTTCGCTTTCGGCAACCTCCGGAGCAAAAAAGACAAACGTCCAGCTTTTGTTGCCACAGCAAAGGTGCCAGCGGGGAAAAGTAATGCTGGTTCTCACTGCCTCCTGGAACCCTTTCAAATGCCACAGACAATTTGGCCCTCTCTGCTTTCCTGCGGACTCCATCCTCAAAAGCACCTGTTTTCGCTTTTGGCAACCTCCGGAGCAAAAAAGACAAACGTCCAGCTTTTGCTGCCACAGCAAAGGTGCCAGCGGGGAAAAGTAATGCTGGTTCTCACTGCCTCCTGGAACCCTTTCAAATGCCACAGACAATTTGGCCCTCTCTGCTTTCCTGCGGACTCCATCCTCAAAAGCACCTGTTTTCGCTTTCGGCAGCCTCCGGAGCAAAAAAGACAAACGTCCAGCTTTTGCTGCCACAGCAAAGGTGCCAGCGGGGAAAAGTAATGCTGGTTCTCACTGCCTCCTGGAACCCTTTCAAATGCCACAGACAATTTGGCCCTCTCTGCTTTCCTGCGGACTCCATCCTCAAAAGCAGCTGTTTTCGCTTTTGGCAGCCTCCGGAGCAAAAAAGACAAACGTCCAGCTTTTGCTGCCACAGCAAAGGTGCCAGCGGGGAAAAGTAATGCTGGTTCTCACTGCCTCCTGGAACCCTTTCAAATGCCACAGACAATTTGGCCCTCTCTGCTTTCCTGCGGACTCCATCCTCAAAAGCACCTGTTTTCGCTTTCGGCAGCGTCCGGAGCAAAAAAGACAAACGTCCAGCTTTTGCTGCCACAGCAAAGGTGCCAGCGGGGAAAAGTAATGCTGGTTCTCACTGCCTCCTGGAACCCTTTCAAATGCCACAGACAATTTGGCCCTCTCTGCTTTCCTGCGGACTCCATCCTCAAAAGCACCTGTTTTCGCTTTCGGCAGCGTCCGGAGCAAAAAAGACAAACGTCCAGCTTTTGCTGCCACAGCAAAGGTGCCAGCGGGGAAAAGTAATGCTGGTTCTCACTGCCTCCTGGAACCTCTTCAAATGCCACAGACAATTTGGCCCTCTCTGCTTTCCTGCGGACTCCATCCTCAAAAGCACCTGTTTTCGCTTTCGGCAGCCTCCGGAGCAAAAAAGACAAACGTCCAGCTTTTGCTGCCACAGCAAAGGTGCCAGCGGGGAAAAGTAATGCTGGTTCTCACTGCCTCCTGGAACCCTTTCAAATGCCCCAGACAATTAAGCCCTCTCTGCTTTCCTGCGGACTCTATCCTCAAAAGCGACTTTTTTCACTTTCGGCGCCCTCCGGTGGTAAAAAGACAAACGTCCAGCTTTTGCTGCCACAGCAAAGGTGCCAGCGGGGAAAAGTAATGCTGGTTCTCACTGCCTCCTGGAACCCTTTCAAATGCCACAGACAATTTGGCCCTCTCTGCTTTCCTGCGGACTCCATCCTCAAAAGCACCTGTTTTCGCTTTCGGCAGCCTCCGGAGCAAAAAAGACAAACGTCCAGCTTTTGCTGCCACAGCAAAGGTGCCAGCGGGGAAAAGTAATGCTGGTTCTCACTGCCTCCTGGAACCCTTTCAAATGCCACAGACAATTTGGCCCTCTCTGCTTTCCTGCGGACTCCATCCTCAAAAGCACCTGTTTTCGCTTTCGGCAGCCTCCGGAGCAAAAAAGACAAACGTCCAGCTTTTGCTGCCACAACAAAGGTGCCAGCGGGGAAAAGTAATGCTGGTTCTCACTGCCTCCTGGAACCCTTTCAAATGCCACAGACAATTTGGCCCTCTCTGCTTTCCTGCGGACTCCATCCTCAAAAGCACCTGTTTTCGCTTTCGGCAGCCTCCGGAGCAAAAAAGACAAACGTCCAGCTTTTGCTGCCACAGCAAAGGTGCCAGCGGGGAAAAGTAATGCTGGTTCTCACTGCCTCCTGGAACCTCTTCAAATGCCCCAGACAATTTGGCCCTCTCTGCTTTCCTGCGGACTCCATCCTCAAAAGCACCTGTTTTCGCTTTTGGCAACCTCCGGAGCAAAAAAGACAAACGTCCAGCTTTTGCTGCCACAGCAAAGGTGCCAGCGGGGAAAAGTAATGCTGGTTCTCACTGCCTCCTGGAACCCTTTCAAATGCCACAGACAATTTGGCCCTCTCTGCTTTCCTGCGGACTCCATCCTCAAAAGCACCTGTTTTCGCTTTCGGCAGCCTCCGGAGCAAAAAAGACAAACGTCCAGCTTTTGCTGCCACAGCAAAGGTGCCAGCGGGGAAAAGTAATGCTGGTTCTCACTGCCTCCTGGAACCCTTTCAAATGCCACAGACAATTTGGCCCTCTCTGCTTTCCTGCGGACTCCATCCTCAAAAGCACCTGTTTTCGCTTTCGGCAGCCTCCGGAGCAAAAAAGACAAACGTCCAGCTTTTGCTGCCACAGCAAAGGTGCCAGCGGGGAAAAGTAATGCTGGTTCTCACTGCCTCCTGGAACCCTTTCAAATGCCACAGACAATTTGGCCCTCTCTGCTTTCCTGCGGACTGCATCCTCAAAAGCACCTGTTTTCGCTTTCGGCAGCCTCCGGAGCAAAAAAGACAAACGTCCAGCTTTTGCTGCCACAGCAAAGGTGCCAGCGGGGAAAAGTAATGCTGGTTCTCACTGCCTCCTGGAACCCTTTCAAATGCCCCAGACAATTAAGCCCTCTCTGCTTTCCTGCGGACTCCATCCTCAAAAGCACCTGTTTTCACTTTCGGCGCCCTCCGGTGGTAAAAAGACAAACGTCCAGCTTTTGCTGCCACAGCAAAGGTGCCAGCGGGGAAAAGTAATGCTGGTTCTCACTGCCTCCTGGAACCCTTTCAAATGCCACAGACAATTTGGCCCTCTCTGCTTTCCTGCGGACTCCATCCTCAAAAGCACCTGTTTTCGCTTTCGGCAGCCTCCGGAGCAAAAAAGACAAACGTCCAGCTTTTGCTGCCACAGCAAAGGTGCCAGCGGGGAAAAGTAATGCTGGTTCTCACTGCCTCCTGGAACCCTTTCAAATGCCACAGACAATTTGGCCCTCTCTGCTTTCCTGCGGACTCCATCCTCAAAAGCACCTGTTTTCGCTTTCGGCAGCCTCCGGAGCAAAAAAGACAAACGTCCAGCTTTTGCTGCCACAGCAAAGGTGCCAGCGGGGAAAAGTAATGCTGGTTCTCACTGCCTCCTGGAACCTCTTCAAATGCCCCTGACAATTTGGCCCTCTCTGCTTTCCTGCGGACTCTATCCTCAAAAGCGCCTTTTTTCACTTTTGGCGCCCTCCGGTGGTAAAAAGACAAACGTCCAGCTTTTGCTGCCACAGCAAAGGAGCCAGCGGGGAAAAGTAATGCTGGTTCTCACTGCCTCCTGGAACCCTTTCAAATGCCCCAGACAATTTGGCCCTCTCTGCTTTCCTGCGGACCCCATCCTCAAAAGCACCTGTTTTCGCTTTCGGCAACCTCCGGAGCAAAAAAGACAAACGTCCAGCTTTTGTTGCCACAGCAAAGGTGCCAGCGGGGAAAAGTAATGCTGGTTCTCACTGCCTCCTGGAACCCTTTCAAATGCCACAGACAATTTGGCCCTCTCTGCTTTCCTGCGGACTCCATCCTCAAAAGCACCTGTTTTCGCTTTTGGCAACCTCCGGAGCAAAAAAAACAAACGTCCAGCTTTTGCTGCCACAGCAAAGGTGCCAGCGGGGAAAAGTAATGCTGGTTCTCACTGCCTCCTGGAACCCTTTCAAATGCCACAGACAATTTGGCCCTCTCTGCTTTCCTGCGGACTCCATCCTCAAAAGCACCTGTTTTCGCTTTCGGCAGCCTCCGGAGCAAAAAAGACAAACGTCCAGCTTTTGCTGCCACAGCAAAGGTGCCAGCGGGGAAAAGTAATGCTGGTTCTCACTGCCTCCTGGAACCCTTTCAAATGCCACAGACAATTTGGCCCTCTCTGCTTTCCTGCGGACTCCATCCTCAAAAGCACCTGTTTTCGCTTTCGGCAGCCTCCGGAGCAAAAAAGACAAACGTCCAGCTTTTGCTGCCACAGCAAAGGTGCCAGCGGGGAAAAGTAATGCTGGTTCTCACTGCCTCCTGGAACCCTTTCAAATGCCCCAGACAATTTGGCCCTCTCTGCTTTCCTGCGGACTCCATCCTCAAAAGCACCTGTTTTCGCTTTCGGCAGCGTCCGGAGCAAAAAAGACAAACGTCCAGCTTTTGCTGCCACAGCAAAGGTGCCAGCGGGGAAAAGTAATGCTGGTTCTCACTGCCTCCTGGAACCTCTTCAAATGCCACAGACAATTTGGCCCTCTCTGCTTTCCTGCGGACTCCATCCTCAAAAGCACCTGTTTTCGCTTTCGGCAGCCTCCGGAGCAAAAAAGACAAACGTCCAGCTTTTGCTGCCACAGCAAAGGTGCCAGCGGGGAAAAGTAATGCTGGTTCTCACTGCCTCCTGGAACCCTTTCAAATGCCCCAGACAATTAAGCCCTCTCTGCTTTCCTGCGGACTCTATCCTCAAAAGCGACTTTTTTCACTTTCGGCGCCCTCCGGTGGTAAAAAGACAAACGTCCAGCTTTTGCTGCCACAGCAAAGGTGCCAGCGGGGAAAAGTAATGCTGGTTCTCACTGCCTCCTGGAACCCTTTCAAATGCCACAGACAATTTGGCCCTCTCTGCTTTCCTGCGGACTCCATCCTCAAAAGCACCTGTTTTCGCTTTCGGCAGCCTCCGGAGCAAAAAAGACAAACGTCCAGCTTTTGCTGCCACAGCAAAGGTGCCAGCGGGGAAAAGTAATGCTGGTTCTCACTGCCTCCTGGAACCCTTTCAAATGCCACAGACAATTTGGCCCTCTCTGCTTTCCTGCGGACTCCATCCTCAAAAGCACCTGTTTTCGCTTTCGGCAGCCTCCGGAGCAAAAAAGACAAACGTCCAGCTTTTGCTGCCACAACAAAGGTGCCAGCGGGGAAAAGTAATGCTGGTTCTCACTGCCTCCTGGAACCCTTTCAAATGCCACAGACAATTTGGCCCTCTCTGCTTTCCTGCGGACTCCATCCTCAAAAGCACCTGTTTTCGCTTTCGGCAGCCTCCGGAGCAAAAAAGACAAACGTCCAGCTTTTGCTGCCACAGCAAAGGTGCCAGCGGGGAAAAGTAATGCTGGTTCTCACTGCCTCCTGGAACCTCTTCAAATGCCCCAGACAATTTGGCCCTCTCTGCTTTCCTGCGGACTCCATCCTCAAAAGCACCTGTTTTCGCTTTTGGCAACCTCCGGAGCAAAAAAGACAAACGTCCAGCTTTTGCTGCCACAGCAAAGGTGCCAGCGGGGAAAAGTAATGCTGGTTCTCACTGCCTCCTGGAACCCTTTCAAATGCCCCAGACAATTTGGCCCTCTCTGCTTTCCTGCGGACTCCATCCTCAAAAGCACCTGTTTTCGCTTTCGGCAGCCTCCGGAGCAAAAAAGGCAAACGTCCAGCTTTTGCTGCCACAGCAAAGGTGCCAGCGGGGAAAAGTAATGCTGGTTCTCACTGCCTCCTGGAACCCTTTCAAATGCCCCAGACAATTTGGCCCTCTCTGCTTTCCTGCGGACTCCATCCTCAAAAGCACCTGTTTTCGCTTTCGGCAGCCTCCGGAGCAAAAAAGACAAACGTCCAGCTTTTGCTGCCACAGCAAAGGTGCCAGCGGGGAAAAGTAATGCTGGTTCTCACTGCCTCCTGGAACCCTTTCAAATGCCACAGACAATTTGGCCCTCTCTGCTTTCCTGCGGACTGCATCCTCAAAAGCACCTGTTTTCGCTTTCGGCAGCCTCCGGAGCAAAAAAGACAAACGTCCAGCTTTTGCTGCCACAGCAAAGGTGACAGCGGGGAAAAGTAATGCTGGTTCTCACTGCCTCCTGGAACCCTTTCAAATGCCCCAGACAATTAAGCCCTCTCTGCTTTCCTGCGGACTCCATCCTCAAAAGCACCTGTTTTCACTTTCGGCGCCCTCCGGTGGTAAAAAGACAAACGTCCAGCTTTTGCTGCCACAGCAAAGGTGCCAGCGGGGAAAAGTAATGCTGGTTCTCACTGCCTCCTGGAACCCTTTCAAATGCCACAGACAATTTGGCCCTCTCTGCTTTCCTGCGGACTCCATCCTCAAAAGCACCTGTTTTCGCTTTCGGCAGCCTCCGGAGCAAAAAAGACAAACGTCCAGCTTTTGCTGCCACAGCAAAGGTGCCAGCGGGGAAAAGTAATGCTGGTTCTCACTGCCTCCTGGAACCCTTTCAAATGCCACAGACAATTTGGCCCTCTCTGCTTTCCTGCGGACTCCATCCTCAAAAGCACCTGTTTTCGCTTTCGGCAGCCTCCGGAGCAAAAAAGACAAACGTCCAGCTTTTGCTGCCACAGCAAAGGTGCCAGCGGGGAAAAGTAATGCTGGTTCTCACTGCCTCCTGGAACTCCTTCAAATGCCCCAGACAATTTGGCCCTCTCTGCTTTCCTGCGGACTCCATCCTCAAAAGCACCTGTTTTCGCTTTCGGCAGCCTCCGGAGCAAAAAAGACAAACGTCCAGTATTTGCTGCCACAGCAAAGGTGCCAGCGGGGAAAAGTAATGCTGGTTCTCACTGCCTCCTGGAACCTCTTCAAATGCCCCAGACAATTTGGCCCTCTCTGCTTTCCTGCGGACTCCATCCTCAAAAGCACCTGTTTTCGCTTTTGGCAACCTCCGGAGCAAAAAAGACAAACGTCCAGCTTTTGCTGCCACAGCAAAGGTGCCAGCGGGGAAAAGTAATGCTGGTTCTCACTGCCTCCTGGAACCCTTTCAAATGCCACAGACAATTTGGCCCTCTCTGCTTTCCTGCGGACTCCATCCTCAAAAGCACCTGTTTTCGCTTTCGGCAGCCTCCGGAGCAAAAAAGACAAACGTCCAGCTTTTGCTGCCACAGCAAAGGTGCCAGCGGGGAAAAGTAATGCTGGTTCTCACTGCCTCCTGGAACCCTTTCAAATGCCACAGACAATTTGGCCCTCTCTGCTTTCCTGCGGACTCCATCCTCAAAAGCACCTGTTTTCGCTTTCGGCAGCCTCCGGAGCAAAAAAAGACAAACGTCCAGCTTTTGCTGCCACAGCAAAGGTGCCAGCGGGGAAAAGTAATGCTGGTTCTCACTGCCTCCTGGAACCCTTTCAAATGCCACAGACAATTTGGCCCTCTCTGCTTTCCTGCGGACTCCATCCTCAAAAGCACCTGTTTTCGCTTTCGGCAGCCTCCGGAGCAAAAAAGACAAACGTCCAGCTTTTGCTGCCACAGCATAGGTGCCAGCGGGGAAAAGTAATGCTGGTTCTCACTGCCTCCTGGAACTCCTTCAAATGCCCCAGACAATTTGGCCCTCTCTGCTTTCCTGCGGACTCCATCCTCAAAAGCACCTGTTTTCGCTTTCGGCAGCCTCCGGAGCAAAAAAGACAAACGTCCAGCTTTTGCTGCCACAGCAAAGGTGCCAGCGGGGAAAAGTAATGCTGGTTCTCACTGCCTCCTGGAACCTCTTCAAATGCCACAGACAATTTGGCCCTCTCTGCTTTCCTGCGGACTCCATCCTCAAAAGCACCTGTTTTCGCTTTCGGCAGCCTCCGGAGCAAAAAAGACAAACGTCCAGCTTTTGCTGCCACAGCAAAGGTGCCAGCGGGGAAAAGTAATGCTGGTTCTCACTGCCTCCTGGAACCCTTTCAAATGCCACAGACAATTTGGCCCTCTCTGCTTTCCTGCGGACTCCATCCTCAAAAGCACCTGTTTTCGCTTTCGGCAGCCTCCGGAGCAAAAAAGACAAACGTCCAGCTTTTGCTGCCACAGCAAAGGTGACAGCGGGGAAAAGTAATGCTGGTTCTCACTGCCTCCTGGAACCCTTTCAAATGCCCCAGACAATTTGGCCCTCTCTGCTTTCCTGCGGACTCCATCCTCAAAAGCACCTGTTTTCGCTTTCGGCAGCCTCCGGAGCAAAAAAGACAAACGTCCAGCTTTTGCTGCCACAACAAAGGTGCCAGCGGGGAAAAGTAATGCTGGTTCTCACTGCCTCCTGGAACCCTTTCAAATGCCCCAGACAATTTGGCCCTCTCTGCTTTCCTGCGGACTCCATCCTCAAAAGCACCTGTTTTCGCTTTCGGCAACCTCCGGAGCAAAAAAGACAAACGTCCAGCTTTTGCTGCCACAGCAAAGGTGCCAGCGGGGAAAAGTAATGCTGGTTCTCACTGCCTCCTGGAACTCTTTCAAATGCCACAGACAATTTGGCCCTCTCTGCTTTCCTGCGGACTCCATCCTCAAAAGCACCTATTTTCGCTTTCGGCAGCCTCCGGAGCATAATAGACAAACGTCCAGCTTTTGCTGCCACAGCAAAGGTGCCAGCGGGGAAAAGTAATGCTGGTTCTCACTGCCTCCTGGAACCCTTTCAAATGCCACAGACAATTTGGCCCTCTCTGCTTTCCTGCGGACTCCATCCTCAAAAGCACCTGTTTTCGCTTTCGGCAGCCTCCGGAGCAAAAAAGACAAACGTCCAGCTTTTGCTGCCACAGCAAAGGTGCCAGCGGGGAAAAGTAATGCTGGTTCTCACTGCCTCCTGGAACCCTTTCAAATGCCACAGACAATTTGGCCCTCTGCTTTCCTGCGGACTCCATCCTCAAAAGCACCTGTTTTCGCTTTCGGCAGCCTCCGGAGCAAAAAAGACAAACGTCCAGCTTTTGCTGCCACAGCAAAGGTGCCAGCGGGGAAAAGTAATGCTGGTTCTCACTGCCTCCTGGAACCCTTTCAAATGCCCCAGACAATTTGGCCCTCTCTGCTTTCCTGCGGACTCCATCCTCAAAAGCACCTGTTTTCGCTTTCGGCAGCCTCCGGAGCAAAAAAGACAAACGTCCAGCTTTTGCTGCCACAGCAAAGGTGCCAGCGGGGAAAAGTAATGCTGGTTCTCACTGCTTCCTGGAACCTCTTCAAATGCCCCAGACAATTTGGCCCTCTCTGCTTTCCTGCGGACTCTATCCTCAAAAGCGCCTTTTTCACTTTCGGCGCCCTCCGGTGGTAAAAAGACAAACGTCCAGCTTTTGCTGCCACAGCAAAGGTGCCAGCGGGGAAAAGTAATGCTGGTTCTCACTGCCTCCTGGAACTCTTTCAAATGCCACAGACAATTTGGCCCTCTCTGCTTTCCTGCGGACTCCATCCTCAAAAGCACCTGTTTTCGCTTTCGGCAGCCTCCGGAGCAAAAAAGACAAACGTCCAGCTTTTGCTGCCACAGCAAAGGTGCCAGCGGGGAAAAGTAATGCTGGTTCTCACTGCCTCCTGGAACCCTTTCAAATGCCCCAGACAATTTGGCCCTCTCTGCTTTCCTGCGGACTCCATCCTCAAAAGCACCTGTTTTCGCTTTCGGCAGCCTCCGGAGCAAAAAAGACAAACGTCCAGCTTTTGCTGCCACAGCAAAGGTGCCAGCGGGGAAAAGTAATGCTGGTTCTCACTGCCTCCTGGAACCCTTTCAAATGCCACAGACAATTTGGCCCTCTCTGCTTTCCTGCGGACTCCATCCTCAAAAGCACCTGTTTTCGCTTTCGGCAGCCTCCGGAGCAAAAAAGACAAACGTCCAGCTTTTGCTGCCACAGCAAAGGTGCCAGCGGGGAAAAGTAATGCTGGTTCTCACTGCCTCCTGGAACCCTTTCAAATGCCACAGACAATTTGGCCCTCTCTGCTTTCCTGCGGACTGCATCCTCAAAAGCACCTGTTTTCGCTTTCGGCAGCCTCCGGAGCAAAAAAGACAAACGTCCAGCTTTTGCTGCCACAGCAAAGGTGCCAGCGGGGAAAAGTAATGCTGGTTCTCACTGCCTCCTGGAACCCTTTCAAATGCCACAGACAATTTGGCCCTCTCTGCTTTCCTGCGGACTCCATCCTCAAAAGCACCTGTTTTCGCTTTCGGCAGCCTCCGGAGCAAAAAAGACAAACGTCCAGCTTTTGCTGCCACAGCAAAGGTGCCAGCGGGGAAAAGTAATGCTGGTTCTCACTGCCTCCTGGAACCCTTTCAAATGCCACAGACAATTTGGCCCTCTCTGCTTTCCTGCGGACTGCATCCTCAAAAGCACCTGTTTTCGCTTTCGGCAGCCTCCGGAGCAAAAAAGACAAACGTCCAGCTTTTGCTGCCACAGCAAAGGTGACAGCGGGGAAAAGTAATGCTGGTTCTCACTGCCTCCTGGAACCCTTTCAAATGCCCCAGACAATTAAGCCCTCTCTGCTTTCCTGCGGACTCCATCCTCAAAAGCACCTGTTTTCACTTTCGGCGCCCTCCGGTGGTAAAAAGACAAACGTCCAGCTTTTGCTGCCACAGCAAAGGTGCCAGCGGGGAAAAGTAATGCTGGTTCTCACTGCCTCCTGGAACCCTTTCAAATGCCACAGACAATTTGGCCCTCTCTGCTTTCCTGCGGACTCCATCCTCAAAAGCACCTGTTTTCGCTTTCGGCAGCCTCCGGAGCAAAAAAGACAAACGTCCAGCTTTTGCTGCCACAGCAAAGGTGCCAGCGGGGAAAAGTAATGCTGGTTCTCACTGCCTCCTGGAACCCTTTCAAATGCCACAGACAATTTGGCCCTCTCTGCTTTCCTGCGGACTCCATCCTCAAAAGCACCTGTTTTCGCTTTCGGCAGCCTCCGGAGCAAAAAAGACAAACGTCCAGCTTTTGCTGCCACAGCAAAGGTGCCAGCGGGGAAAAGTAATGCTGGTTCTCACTGCCTCCTGGAACTCCTTCAAATGCCCCAGACAATTTGGCCCTCTCTGCTTTCCTGCGGACTCCATCCTCAAAAGCACCTGTTTTCGCTTTCGGCAGCCTCCGGAGCAAAAAAGACAAACGTCCAGTATTTGCTGCCACAGCAAAGGTGCCAGCGGGGAAAAGTAATGCTGGTTCTCACTGCCTCCTGGAACCTCTTCAAATGCCACAGACAATTTGGCCCTCTCTGCTTTCCTGCGGACTCCATCCTCAAAAGCACCTGTTTTCGCTTTTGGCAACCTCCGGAGCAAAAAAGACAAACGTCCAGCTTTTGCTGCCACAGCAAAGGTGCCAGCGGGGAAAAGTAATGCTGGTTCTCACTGCCTCCTGGAACCCTTTCAAATGCCACAGACAATTTGGCCCTCTCTGCTTTCCTGCGGACTCCATCCTCAAAAGCACCTGTTTTCGCTTTCGGCAGCCTCCGGAGCAAAAAAGACAAACGTCCAGCTTTTGCTGCCACAGCAAAGGTGCCAGCGGGGAAAAGTAATGCTGGTTCTCACTGCCTCCTGGAACCCTTTCAAATGCCACAGACAATTTGGGCCCTCTCTGCTTTCCTGCGGACTCCATCCTCAAAAGCACCTGTTTTCGCTTTCGGCAGCCTCCGGAGCAAAAAAGACAAACGTCCAGCTTTTGCTGCCACAGCAAAGGTGCCAGCGGGGAAAAGTAATGCTGGTTCTCACTGCCTCCTGGAACCCTTTCAAATGCCACAGACAATTTGGCCCTCTCTGCTTTCCTGCGGACTCCATCCTCAAAAGCACCTGTTTTCGCTTTCGGCAGCCTCCGGAGCAAAAAAGACAAACGTCCAGCTTTTGCTGCCACAGCATAGGTGCCAGCGGGGAAAAGTAATGCTGGTTCTCACTGCCTCCTGGAACTCCTTCAAATGCCCCAGACAATTTGGCCCTCTCTGCTTTCCTGCGGACTCCATCCTCAAAAGCACCTGTTTTCGCTTTCGGCAGCCTCCGGAGCAAAAAGACAAACGTCCAGCTTTTGCTGCCACAGCATAGGTGCCAGCGGGGAAAAGTAATGCTGGTTCTCACTGCCTCCTGGAACCCTTTCAAATGCCACAGACAATTTGGCCCTCTCTGCTTTCCTGCGGACTCCATCCTCAAAAGCACCTGTTTTCGCTTTCGGCAGCCTCCGGAGCAAAAAGACAAACGTCCAGCTTTTGCTGCCACAGCAAAGGTGCCAGCGGGGAAAAGTAATGCTGGTTCTCACTGCCTCCTGGAACCCTTTCAAATGCCACAGACAATTTGGCCCTCTCTGCTTTCCTGCGGACTCCATCCTCAAAAGCACCTGTTTTCGCTTTCGGCAGCCTCCGGAGCAAAAAAGACAAACGTCCAGCTTTTGCTGCCACAGCAAAGGTGCCAGCGGGGAAAAGTAATGCTGGTTCTCACTGCCTCCTGGAACCCTTTCAAATGCCCCAGACAATTTGGCCCTCTCTGCTTTCCTGCGGACTCCATCCTCAAAAGCACCTGTTTTCGCTTTCGGCAGCCTCCGGAGCAAAAAGACAAACGTCCAGCTTTTGCTGCCACAGCAAAGGTGCCAGCGGGGAAAAGTAATGCTGGTTCTCACTGCTTCCTGGAACCTCTTCAAATGCCCCAGACAATTTGGCCCTCTCTGCTTTCCTGCGGACTCTATCCTCAAAAGCGCCTTTTTTCACTTTCGGCGCCCTCCGGTGGTAAAAAGACAAACGTCCAGCTTTTGCTGCCACAGCAAAGGTGCCAGCGGGGAAAAGTAATGCTGGTTCTCACTGCCTCCTGGAACTCTTTCAAATGCCACAGACAATTTGGCCCTCTCTGCTTTCCTGCGGACTCCATCCTCAAAAGCACCTGTTTTCGCTTTCGGCAGCCTCCGGAGCAAAAAAGACAAACGTCCAGCTTTTGCTGCCACAGCAAAGGTGCCAGCGGGGAAAAGTAATGCTGGTTCTCACTGCCTCCTGGAACCCTTTCAAATGCCCCAGACAATTTGGCCCTCTCTGCTTTCCTGCGGACTCCATCCTCAAAAGCACCTGTTTTCGCTTTCGGCAGCCTCCGGAGCAAAAAAGACAAACGTCCAGCTTTTGCTGCCACAGCAAAGGTGCCAGCGGGGAAAAGTAATGCTGGTTCTCACTGCCTCCTGGAACCCTTTCAAATGCCACAGACAATTTGGCCCTCTCTGCTTTCCTGCGGACTCCATCCTCAAAAGCACCTGTTTTCGCTTTCGGCAGCCTCCGGAGCAAAAAAGACAAACGTCCAGCTTTTGCTGCCACAGCAAAGGTGCCAGCGGGGAAAAGTAATGCTGGTTCTCACTGCCTCCTGGAACCCTTTCAAATGCCACAGACAATTTGGCCCTCTCTGCTTTCCTGCGGACTGCATCCTCAAAAGCACCTGTTTTCGCTTTCGGCAGCCTCCGGAGCAAAAAAGACAAACGTCCAGCTTTTGCTGCCACAGCAAAGGTGCCAGCGGGGAAAAGTAATGCTGGTTCTCACTGCCTCCTGGAACCCTTTCAAATGCCACAGACAATTTGGCCCTCTCTGCTTTCCTGCGGACTCCATCCTCAAAAGCACCTGTTTTCGCTTTCGGCAGCCTCCGGAGCAAAAAAGACAAACGTCCAGCTTTTGCTGCCACAGCAAAGGTGCCAGCGGGGAAAAGTAATGCTGGTTCTCACTGCCTCCTGGAACCCTTTCAAATGCCACAGACAATTTGGCCCTCTCTGCTTTCCTGCGGACTGCATCCTCAAAAGCACCTGTTTTCGCTTTCGGCAGCCTCCGGAGCAAAAAAGACAAACGTCCAGCTTTTGCTGCCACAGCAAAGGTGACAGCGGGGAAAAGTAATGCTGGTTCTCACTGCCTCCTGGAACCCTTTCAAATGCCCCAGACAATTAAGCCCTCTCTGCTTTCCTGCGGACTCCATCCTCAAAAGCACCTGTTTTCACTTTCGGCGCCCTCCGGTGGTAAAAAGACAAACGTCCAGCTTTTGCTGCCACAGCAAAGGTGCCAGCGGGGAAAGTAATGCTGGTTCTCACTGCCTCCTGGAACCCTTTCAAATGCCACAGACAATTTGGCCCTCTCTGCTTTCCTGCGGACTCCATCCTCAAAAGCACCTGTTTTCGCTTTCGGCAGCCTCCGGAGCAAAAAAGACAAACGTCCAGCTTTTGCTGCCACAGCAAAGGTGCCAGCGGGGAAAAGTAATGCTGGTTCTCACTGCCTCCTGGAACCCTTTCAAATGCCACAGACAATTTGGCCCTCTCTGCTTTCCTGCGGACTCCATCCTCAAAAGCACCTGTTTTCGCTTTCGGCAGCCTCCGGAGCAAAAAAGACAAACGTCCAGCTTTTGCTGCCACAGCAAAGGTGCCAGCGGGGAAAAGTAATGCTGGTTCTCACTGCCTCCTGGAACTCCTTCAAATGCCCCAGACAATTTGGCCCTCTCTGCTTTCCTGCGGACTCCATCCTCAAAAGCACCTGTTTTCGCTTTCGGCAGCCTCCGGAGCAAAAAAGACAAACGTCCAGTATTTGCTGCCACAGCAAAGGTGCCAGCGGGGAAAAGTAATGCTGGTTCTCACTGCCTCCTGGAACCTCTTCAAATGCCCCAGACAATTTGGCCCTCTCTGCTTTCCTGCGGACTCCATCCTCAAAAGCACCTGTTTTCGCTTTTGGCAACCTCCGGAGCAAAAAAGACAAACGTCCAGCTTTTGCTGCCACAGCAAAGGTGCCAGCGGGGAAAAGTAATGCTGGTTCTCACTGCCTCCTGGAACCCTTTCAAATGCCACAGACAATTTGGCCCTCTCTGCTTTCCTGCGGACTCCATCCTCAAAAGCACCTGTTTTCGCTTTCGGCAGCCTCCGGAGCAAAAAAGACAAACGTCCAGCTTTTGCTGCCACAGCAAAGGTGCCAGCGGGGAAAAGTAATGCTGGTTCTCACTGCCTCCTGGAACCCTTTCAAATGCCACAGACAATTTGGCCCTCTCTGCTTTCCTGCGGACTCCATCCTCAAAAGCACCTGTTTTCGCTTTCGGCAGCCTCCGGAGCAAAAAAAGACAAACGTCCAGCTTTTGCTGCCACAGCAAAGGTGCCAGCGGGGAAAAGTAATGCTGGTCTCACTGCCTCCTGGAACCCTTTCAAATGCCACAGACAATTTGGCCCTCTCTGCTTTCCTGCGGACTCCATCCTCAAAAGCACCTGTTTTCGCTTTCGGCAGCCTCCGGAGCAAAAAAGACAAACGTCCAGCTTTTGCTGCCACAGCATAGGTGCCAGCGGGGAAAAGTAATGCTGGTTCTCACTGCCTCCTGGAACTCCTTCAAATGCCCCAGACAATTTGGCCCTCTCTGCTTTCCTGCGGACTCCATCCTCAAAAGCACCTGTTTTCGCTTTCGGCAGCCTCCGGAGCAAAAAAGACAAACGTCCAGCTTTTGCTGCCACAGCAAAGGTGCCAGCGGGGAAAAGTAATGCTGGTTCTCACTGCCTCCTGGAACCTCTTCAAATGCCACAGACAATTTGGCCCTCTCTGCTTTCCTGCGGACTCCATCCTCAAAAGCACCTGTTTTCGCTTTCGGCAGCCTCCGGAGCAAAAAAGACAAACGTCCAGCTTTTGCTGCCACAGCAAAGGTGCCAGCGGGGAAAAGTAATGCTGGTTCTCACTGCCTCCTGGAACCCTTTCAAATGCCACAGACAATTTGGCCCTCTCTGCTTTCCTGCGGACTCCATCCTCAAAAGCACCTGTTTTCGCTTTCGGCAGCCTCCGGGAGCAAAAAAGACAAACGTCCAGCTTTTGCTGCCACAGCAAAGGTGCCAGCGGGGAAAAGTAATGCTGGTTCTCACTGCCTCCTGGAACCCTTTCAAATGCCCCAGACAATTTGGCCCTCTCTGCTTTCCTGCGGACTCCATCCTCAAAAGCACCTGTTTTCGCTTTCGGCAGCCGTCCGGAGCAAAAAAGACAAACGTCCAGCTTTTGCTGCCACAACAAAGGTGCCAGCGGGGAAAAGTAATGCTGGTTCTCACTGCCTCCTGGAACCCTTTCAAATGCCCCAGACAATTTGGCCCTCTCTGCTTTCCTGCGGACTCCATCCTCAAAAGCACCTGTTTTCGCTTTCGGCAACCTCCGGAGCAAAAAAGACAAACGTCCAGCTTTTGCTGCCACAGCAAAGGTGCCAGCGGGGAAAAGTAATGCTGGTTCTCACTGCCTCCTGGAACTCTTTCAAATGCCACAGACAATTTGGCCCTCTCTGCTTTCCTGCGGACTCCATCCTCAAAAGCACCTATTTTCGCTTTCGGCAGCCTCCGGAGCATAATAGACAAACGTCCAGCTTTTGCTGCCACAGCAAAGGTGCCAGCGGGGAAAAGTAATGCTGGTTCTCACTGCCTCCTGGAACCCTTTCAAATGCCACAGACAATTTGGCCCTCTCTGCTTTCCTGCGGACTCCATCCTCAAAAGCACCTGTTTTCGCTTTCGGCAGCCTCCGGAGCAAAAAAGACAAACGTCCAGCTTTTGCTGCCACAGCAAAGGTGCCAGCGGGGAAAAGTAATGCTGGTTCTCACTGCCTCCTGGAACCCTTTCAAATGCCCCAGACAATTTGGCCCTCTCTGCTTTCCTGCGGACTCCATCCTCAAAAGCACCTGTTTTCGCTTTCGGCAACCTCCGGAGCAAAAAAGACAAACGTCCAGCTTTTGCTGCCACAGCAAAGGTGCAAGCGGGGAAAAGTAATGCTGGTTCTCACTGCCTCCTGGAACCCTTTCAAATGCCACAGACAATTTGGCCCTCTCTGCTTTCCTGCGGACTCCATCCTCAAAAGCACCTGTTTTCGCTTTCGGCAGCCTCCGGAGCAAAAAAGACAAACGTCCAGCTTTTGCTGCCACAGCAAAGGTGCCAGCGGGGAAAAGTAATGCTGGTTCTCACTGCTTCCTGGAACCTCTTCAAATGCCCCAGACAATTTGGCCCTCTCTGCTTTCCTGCGGACTCTATCCTCAAAAGCGCCTTTTTTCACTTTCGGCGCCCTCCGGTGGTAAAAAGACAAACGTCCAGCTTTTGCTGCCACAGCAAAGGTGCCAGCGGGGAAAAGTAATGCTGGTTCTCACTGCCTCCTGGAAACTCTTTCAAATGCCACAGACAATTTGGCCCTCTCTGCTTTCCTGCGGACTCCATCCTCAAAAGCACCTGTTTTCGCTTTCGGCAGCCTCCGGAGCAAAAAAAGACAAACGTCCAGCTTTTGCTGCCACAGCAAAGGTGCCAGCGGGGAAAAGTAATGCTGGTTCTCACTGCCTCCTGGAACCCTTTCAAATGCCCCCAGACAATTTGGCCCTCTCTGCTTTCCTGCGGACTCCATCCTCAAAAGCACCTGTTTTCGCTTTCGGCAGCCTCCGGAGCAAAAAAGACAAACGTCCAGCTTTTGCTGCCACAGCAAAGGTGCCAGCGGGGAAAAGTAATGCTGGTTCTCACTGCCTCCTGGAACCCTTTCAAATGCCACAGACAATTTGGCCCTCTCTGCTTTCCTGCGGACTCCATCCTCAAAAGCACCTGTTTTCGCTTTCGGCAGCCTCCGGAGCAAAAAAGACAAACGTCCAGCTTTTGCTGCCACAGCAAAGGTGCCAGCGGGGAAAAGTAATGCTGGTCCTCACTGCCTCCTGGAACCTCTTCAAATGCCCCTGACAATTTGGCCCTCTCTGCTTTCCTGCGGACTCTATCCTCAAAAGCGCCTTTTTTCACTTTTGGCGCCCTCCGGTGGTAAAAAAGACAAACGTCCAGCTTTTGCTGCCACAGCAAAGGTGCCAGCGGGGAAAAGTAATGCTGGTTCTCACTGCCTCCTGGAACTCTTTCAAATGCCACAGACAATTTGGCCCTCTCTGCTTTCCTGCGGACTCCATCCTCAAAAGCACCTGTTTTCGCTTTCGGCAGCCTCCGGAGCAAAAAAGACAAACGTCCAGCTTTTGCTGCCACAGCATAGGAGCCAGCGGGGAAAAGTAATGCTGGTTCTCACTGCCTCCTGGAACCCTTTCAAATGCCCCAGACAATTTGGCCCTCTCTGCTTTCCTGCGGACCCCATCCTCAAAAGCACTTGTTTTCGCTTTCGGCAACCTCCGGAGCAAAAAAGACAAACGTCCAGCTTTTGCTGCCACAGCAAAGGTGCCAGCGGGGAAAAGTAATGCTGGTTCTCACTGCCTCCTGGAACCCTTTCAAATGCCACAGACAATTTGGCCCTCTCTGCTTTCCTGCGGACTCCATCCTCAAAAGCACCTGTTTTCGCTTTCGGCAGCCTCCGGAGCAAAAAAGACAAACGTCCAGCTTTTGCTGCCACAGCAAAGGTGCCAGCGGGGAAAAGTAATGCTGGTTCTCACTGCCTCCTGGAACCTCTTCAAATGCCCCAGACAATTTGGCCCTCTCTGCTTTCCTGCGGACTCCATCCTCAAAACCACCTGTTTTCGCTTTCGGCAGCCTCCGGAGCAAAAAAGACAAACGTCCAGCTTTTGCTGCCACAGCAAAGGTGCCAGCGGGGAAAAGTAATGCTGGTTCTCACTGCCTCCTGGAACCCTTTCAAATGCCCCAGACAATTTGGCCCTCTCTGCTTTCCTGCGGACTCCATCCTCAAAAGCACCTGTTTTCGCTTTCGGCAGCCTCCGGAGCAAAAAAGACAAACGTCCAGCTTTTGCTGCCACAGCAAAGGTGCCAGCGGGGAAAAGTAATGCTGGTTCTCACTGCCTCCTGGAACCCTTTCAAATGCCCCTGACAATTTGGCCCTCTCTGCTTTCCTGCGGACTCTATCCTCAAAAGCGCCTTTTTTCACTTTCGGCGCCCTCCGGTGGTAAAAAGACAAACGTCCAGCTTTTGCTGCCACAGCAAAGGTGCCAGCGGGGAAAAGTAATGCTGGTTCTCACTGCCTCCTGGAACCCTTTCAAATGCCACAGACAATTTGGCCCTCTCTGCTTTCCTGCGGACTCCATCCTCAAAAGCACCTGTTTTCGCTTTCGGCAGCCTCCGGAGCAAAAAAGACAAACGTCCAGCTTTTGCTGCCACAGCAAAGGTGCCAGCGGGGAAAAGTAATGCTGGTTCTCACTGCCTCCTGGAACCCTTTCAAATGCCACAGACAATTTGGCCCTCTCTGCTTTCCTGCGGACTCCATCCTCAAAAGCACCTGTTTTCGCTTTCGGCAACCTCCGGAGCAAAAAAGACAAACGTCCAGCTTTTGCTGCCACAGCAAAGGTGCCAGCGGGGAAAAGTAATGCTGGTTCTCACTGCCTCCTGGAACTCTTTCAAATGCCACAGACAATTTGGCCCTCTCTGCTTTCCTGCGGACTCCATCCTCAAAAGCACCTATTTTCGCTTTCGGCAGCCTCCGGAGCATAAAAGACAAACGTCCAGCTTTTGCTGCCACAGCAAAGGTGCCAGCGGGGAAAAGTAATGCTGGTTCTCACTGCCTCCTGGAACCCTTTCAAATGCCACAGACAATTTGGCCCTCTCTGCTTTCCTGTGGACTCCATCCTCAAAAGCACCTGTTTTCGCTTTCGGCAACCTCCGGAGCAAAAAAGACAAACGTCCAGCTTTTGCTGCCACAGCAAAGGTGCCAGCGGGGAAAAGTAATGCTGGTTCTCACTGCCTCCTGGAACCCTTTCAAATGCCACAGACAATTTGGCCCTCTCTGCTTTCCTGCGGACTCCATCCTCAAAAGCACCTGTTTTCGCTTTCGGCAGCCTCCGGAGCAAAAAAGACAAACGTCCAGCTTTTGCTGCCACAGCAAAGGTGCCAGCGGGGAAAAGTAATGCTGGTTCTCACTGCCTCCTGGAACCCTTTCAAATGCCCCAGACAATTTGGCCCTCTCTGCTTTCCTGCGGACTCCATCCTCAAAAGCACCTGTTTTCGCTTTCGGCAACCTCCGGAGCAAAAAAGACAAACGTCCAGCTTTTGCTGCCACAGCAAAGGTGCCAGCGGGGAAAAGTAATGCTGGTTCTCACTGCCTCCTGGAACCCTTTCAAATGCCACAGACAATTTGGCCCTCTCTGCTTTCCTGCGGACTCCATCCTCAAAAGCACCTGTTTTCGCTTTCGGCAGCCTCCGAAGCAAAAAAGACAAACGTCCAGCTTTTGCTGCCACAGCAAAGGTGCCAGCGGGGAAAAGTAATGCTGGTTCTCACTGCCTCCTGGAACCTCTTCAAATCCCCCCGACAATTTGGCCCTCTCTGCTTTCCTGCGGACTCTATACTCAAAAGCGCCTTTTTTCACTTTCGGCGCCCTCCGGTGGTAAAAAGACAAACGTCCAGCTTTTGCTGCCACAGCAAAGGTGCCAGCGGGGAAAAGTAATGCTGGTTCTCACTGCCTCCTGGAACTCTTTCAAATGCCACAGACAATTTGGCCCTCTCTGCTTTCCTGCGGACTCCATCCTCAAAAGCACCTGTTTTCGCTTTCGGCAGCCTCCGGAGCAAAAAAGACAAACGTCCAGCTTTTGCTGCCACAGCAAAGGTGCCAGCGGGGAAAAGTAATGCTGGTTCTCACTGCCTCCTGGAACCCTTTCAAATGCCACAGACAATTTGGCCCTCTCTGCTTTCCTGCGGACTCCATCCTCAAAAGCACCTGTTTTCGCTTTCGGCAGCCTCCGGAGCAAAAAAGACAAACGTCCAGCTTTTGCTGCCACAGCAAAGGTGCCAGCGGGGAAAAGTAATGCTGGTTCTCACTGCCTCCTGGAACCCTTTCAAATGCCACAGACAATTTGGCCCTCTCTGCTTTCCTGCGGACTCTATCCTCAAAAGCGCCTTTTTTCACTTTCGGCGCCCTCCGGTGGTAAAAAGACAAACGTCCAGCTTTTGCTGCCACAGCAAAGGTGCCAGCGGGGAAAAGTAATGCTGGTTCTCACTGCCTCCTGGAACCCTATCAAATGCCACAGACAATTTGGCCCTCTCTGCTTTCCTGCGGACTCCATCCTCAAAAGCACCTGTTTTCGCTTTCGGCAGCCTCCGGAGCAAAAAAGACAAACGTCCAGCTTTTGCTGCCACAGCAAAGGTGCCAGCGGGGAAAAGTAATGCTGGTTCTCACTGCCTCCTGGAACCCTTTCAAATGCCACAGACAATTTGGCCCTCTCTGCTTTCCTGCGGACTCCATCCTCAAAAGCACCTGTTTTCGCTTTCGGCAACCTCCGGAGCAAAAAAGACAAACGTCCAGCTTTTGCTGCCACAGCAAAGGTGCCAGCGGGGAAAAGTAATGCTGGTTCTCACTGCCTCCTGGAACTCTTTCAAATGCCACAGACAATTTGGCCCTCTCTGCTTTCCTGCGGACTCCATCCTCAAAAGCACCTATTTTCGCTTTCGGCAGCCTCCGGAGCATAAAAGACAAACGTCCAGCTTTTGCTGCCACAGCAAAGGTGCCAGCGGGGAAAAGTAATGCTGGTTCTCACTGCCTCCTGGAACTCTTTCAAATGCCACAGACAATTTGGCCCTCTCTGCTTTCCTGTGGACTCCATCCTCAAAAGCACCTGTTTTCGCTTTCGGCAACCTCCGGAGCAAAAAAGACAAACGTCCAGCTTTTGCTGCCACAGCAAAGGTGCCAGCGGGGAAAAGTAATGCTGGTTCTCACTGCCTCCTGGAACCCTTTCAAATGCCACAGACAATTTGGCCCTCTCTGCTTTCCTGCGGACTCCATCCTCAAAAGCACCTGTTTTCGCTTTCGGCAGCCTCCGGAGCAAAAAAGACAAACGTCCAGCTTTTGCTGCCACAGCAAAGGTGCCAGCGGGGAAAAGTAATGCTGGTTCTCACTGCCTCCTGGAACCCTTTCAAATGCCCCAGACAATTTGGCCCTCTCTGCTTTCCTGCGGACTCCATCCTCAAAAGCACCTGTTTTCGCTTTCGGCAACCTCCGGAGCAAAAAAGACAAACGTCCAGCTTTTGCTGCCACAGCAAAGGTGCCAGCGGGGAAAAGTAATGCTGGTTCTCACTGCCTCCTGGAACCCTTTCAAATGCCACAGACAATTTGGCCCTCTCTGCTTTCCTGCGGACTCCATCCTCAAAAGCACCTGTTTTCGCTTTCGGCAGCCTCCGAAGCAAAAAAGACAAACGTCCAGCTTTTGCTGCCACAGCAAAGGTGCCAGCGGGGAAAAGTAATGCTGGTTCTCACTGCCTCCTGGAACCTCTTCAAATGCCCCAGACAATTTGGCCCTCTCTGCTTTCCTGCGGACTCTATCCTCAAAAGCGCCTTTTTTCACTTTCGGCGCCCTCCGGTGGTAAAAAGACAAACGTCCAGCTTTTGCTGCCACAGCAAAGGTGCCAGCGGGGAAAAGTAATGCTGGTTCTCACTGCCTCCTGGAACTCTTTCAAATGCCACAGACAATTTGGCCCTCTCTGCTTTCCTGCGGACTCCATCCTCAAAAGCACCTGTTTTCGCTTTCGGCAGCCTCCGGAGCAAAAAAGACAAACGTCCAGCTTTTGCTGCCACAGCAAAGGTGCCAGCGGGGAAAAGTAATGCTGGTTCTCACTGCCTCCTGGAACCCTTTCAAATGCCACAGACAATTTGGCCCTCTCTGCTTTCCTGCGGACTCCATCCTCAAAAGCACCTGTTTTCGCTTTCGGCAGCCTCCGGAGCAAAAAAGACAAACGTCCAGCTTTTGCTGCCACAGCAAAGGTGCCAGCGGGGAAAAGTAATGCTGGTTCTCACTGCCTCCTGGAACCCTTTCAAATGCCACAGACAATTTGGCCCTCTCTGCTTTCCTGCGGACTCCATCCTCAAAAGCACCTGTTTTCGCTTTCGGCAGCCTCCGGAGCAAAAAAGACAAACGTCCAGCTTTTGCTGCCACAGCAAAGGTGCCAGCGGGGAAAAGTAATGCTGGTTCTCACTGCCTCCTGGAACCCTTTCAAATGCCACAGACAATTTGGCCCTCTCTGCTTTCCTGCGGACTCCATCCTCAAAAGCACCTGTTTTCGCTTTCGGCAGCCTCCGGAGCAAAAAAGACAAACGTCCAGCTTTTGCTGCCACAGCAAAGGTGCCAGCGGGGAAAAGTAATGCTGGTTCTCACTGCCTCCTGGAACCCTTTCAAATGCCACAGACAATTTGGCCCTCTCTGCTTTCCTGCGGACTCCATCCTCAAAAGCACCTGTTTTCGCTTTCGGCAGCCTCCGGAGCAAAAAAGACAAACGTCCAGCTTTTGCTGCCACAGCAAAGGTGCCAGCGGGGAAAAGTAATGCTGGTTCTCACTGCCTCCTGGAACCCTTTCAAATGCCACAGACAATTTGGCCCTCTCTGCTTTCCTGCGGACTCTATCCTCAAAAGCGCCTTTTTTCACTTTCGGCGCCCTCCGGTGGTAAAAAGACAAACGTCCAGCTTTTGCTGCCACAGCAAAGGTGCCAGCGGGGAAAAGTAATGCTGGTTCTCACTGCCTCCTGGAACCCTATCAAATGCCACAGACAATTTGGCCCTCTCTGCTTTCCTGCGGACTCCATCCTCAAAAGCACCTGTTTTCGCTTTCGGCAGCCTCCGGAGCAAAAAAGACAAACGTCCAGCTTTTGCTGCCACAGCAAAGGTGCCAGCGGGGAAAAGTAATGCTGGTTCTCACTGCCTCCTGGAACTCTTTCAAATGCCACAGACAATTTGGCCCTCTCTGCTTTCCTGCGGACTCCATCCTCAAAAGCACCTGTTTTCGCTTTCGGCAGCCTCCGGAGCAAAAAAGACAAACGTCCAGCTTTTGCTGCCACAGCAAAGGTGCCAGCGGGGAAAAGTAATGCTGGTTCTCACTGCCTCCTGGAACTCTTTCAAATGCCACAGACAATTTGGCCCTCTCTGCTTTCCTGCGGACTCCATCCTCAAAAGCACCTATTTTCGCTTTCGGCAGCCTCCGGAGCATAAAAGACAAACGTCCAGCTTTTGCTGCCACAGCAAAGGTGCCAGCGGGGAAAAGTAATGCTGGTTCTCACTGCCTCCTGGAACTCTTTCAAATGCCACAGACAATGTGGCCCTCTCTGCTTTCCTGTGGACTCCATCCTCAAAAGCACCTGTTTTCGCTTTCGGCAACCTCCGGAGCAAAAAAGACAAACGTCCAGCTTTTGCTGCCACAGCAAAGGTGCCAGCGGGGAAAAGTAATGCTGGTTCTCACTGCCTCCTGGAACCCTTTCAAATGCCACAGACAATTTGGCCCTCTCTGCTTTCCTGCGGACTCCATCCTCAAAAGCACCTGTTTTCGCTTTCGGCAGCCTCCGGAGCAAAAAAGACAAACGTCCAGCTTTTGCTGCCACAGCAAAGGTGCCAGCGGGGAAAAGTAATGCTGGTTCTCACTGCCTCCTGGAACCCTTTCAAATGCCACAGACAATTTGGCCCTCTCTGCTTTCCTGCGGACTCTATCCTCAAAAGCGCCTTTTTTCACTTTCGGCGCCCTCCGGTGGTAAAAAGACAAACGTCCAGCTTTTGCTGCCACAGCAAAGGTGCCAGCGGGGAAAAGTAATGCTGGTTCTCACTGCCTCCTGGAACCCTATCAAATGCCACAGACAATTTGGCCCTCTCTGCTTTCCTGCGGACTCCATCCTCAAAAGCACCTGTTTTCGCTTTCGGCAGCCTCCGGAGCAAAAAAGACAAACGTCCAGCTTTTGCTGCCACAGCAAAGGTGCCAGCGGGGAAAAGTAATGCTGGTTCTCACTGCCTCCTGGAACCCTTTCAAATGCCACAGACAATTTGGCCCTCTCTGCTTTCCTGCGGAATCCATCCTCAAAAGCACCTGTTTTCGCTTTCGGCAACCTCCGGAGCAAAAAAGACAAACGTCCAGCTTTTGCTGCCACAGCAAAGGTGCCAGCGGGGAAAAGTAATGCTGGTTCTCACTGCCTCCTGGAACTCTTTCAAATGCCACAGACAATTTGGCCCTCTCTGCTTTCCTGCGGACTCCATCCTCAAAAGCACCTATTTTCGCTTTCGGCAGCCTCCGGAGCATAAAAGACAAACGTCCAGCTTTTGCTGCCACAGCAAAGGTGCCAGCGGGGAAAAGTAATGCTGGTTCTCACTGCCTCCTGGAACTCTTTCAAATGCCACAGACAATTTGGCCCTCTCTGCTTTCCTGTGGACTCCATCCTCAAAAGCACCTGTTTTCGCTTTCGGCAACCTCCGGAGCAAAAAAGACAAACGTCCAGCTTTTGCTGCCACAGCAAAGGTGCCAGCGGGGAAAAGTAATGCTGGTTCTCACTGCCTCCTGGAACCCTTTCAAATGCCACAGACAATTTGGCCCTCTCTGCTTTCCTGCGGACTCCATCCTCAAAAGCACCTGTTTTCGCTTTCGGCAGCCTCCGGAGCAAAAAAGACAAACGTCCAGCTTTTGCTGCCACAGCAAAGGTGCCAGCGGGGAAAAGTAATGCTGGTTCTCACTGCCTCCTGGAACCCTTTCAAATGCCCCAGACAATTTGGCCCTCTCTGCTTTCCTGCGGACTCCATCCTCAAAAGCACCTGTTTTCGCTTTCGGCAACCTCCGGAGCAAAAAAGACAAACGTCCAGCTTTTGCTGCCACAGCAAAGGTGCCAGCGGGGAAAAGTAATGCTGGTTCTCACTGCCTCCTGGAACCCTTTCAAATGCCACAGACAATTTGGCCCTCTCTGCTTTCCTGCGGACTCCATCCTCAAAAGCACCTGTTTTCGCTTTCGGCAGCCTCCGAAGCAAAAAAGACAAACGTCCAGCTTTTGCTGCCACAGCAAAGGTGCCAGCGGGGAAAAGTAATGCTGGTTCTCACTGCCTCCTGGAACTCTTCAAATGCCCCAGACAATTTGGCCCTCTCTGCTTTCCAGCGGACTCCTATCCTCAAAAGCGCCTTTTTTCACTTTCGGCGCCCTCCCGGTGGTAAAAAGACAAACGTCCAGCTTTTGCTGCCACAGCAAAGGTGCCAGCGGGGAAAAGTAATGCTGGTTCTCACTGCCTCCTGGAAACTCTTTCAAATGCCACAGACAATTTGGCCCTCTCTGCTTTCCTGCGGACTCCATCCTCAAAAGCACCTGTTTTCGCTTTCGGCAGCCTCCGGAGCAAAAAAGACAAACGTCCAGCTTTTGCTGCCACAGCAAAGGTGCCAGCGGGGAAAAGTAATGCTGGTTCTCACTGCCTCCTGGAACCCTTTCAAATGCCACAGACAATTTGGCCCTCTCTGCTTTCCTGCGGACTCCATCCTCAAAAGCACCTGTTTTCGCTTTCGGCAGCCTCCGGAGCAAAAAAGACAAACGTCCAGCTTTGCTGCCACAGCAAAGGTGCCAGCGGGGAAAAGTAATGCTGGTTCTCACTGCCTCCTGGAACCCTTTCAAATGCCACAGACAATTTGGCCCTCTCTGCTTTCCTGCGGACTCCATCCTCAAAAGCACCTGTTTTCGCTTTCGGCAGCCTCCGGAGCAAAAAAGACAAACGTCCAGCTTTTGCTGCCACAGCAAAGGTGCCAGCGGGGAAAAGTAATGCTGGTTCTCACTGCCTCCTGGAACCCTTTCAAATGCCACAGACAATTTGGCCCTCTCTGCTTTCCTGCGGACTCATCCTCAAAAGCACCTGTTTTCGCTTTCGGCAGCCTCCGGAGCAAAAAAGACAAACGTCCAGCTTTTGCTGCCACAGCAAAGGTGCCAGCGGGGAAAAGTAATGCTGGTTCTCACTGCCTCCTGGAACCCTTTCAAATGCCACAGACAATTTGGCCCTCTCTGCTTTCCTGCGGACTCCATCCTCAAAAGCACCTGTTTTCGCTTTCGGCAGCCTCCGGAGCAAAAAAGACAAACGTCCAGCTTTTGCTGCCACAGCAAAGGTGCCAGCGGGGAAAAGTAATGCTGGTTCTCACTGCCTCCTGGAACCCTTTCAAATGCCACAGACAATTTGGCCCTCTCTGCTTTCCTGCGGACTCTATCCTCAAAAGCGCCTTTTTTCACTTTCGGCGCCCTCCGGTGGTAAAAAGACAAACGTCCAGCTTTTGCTGCCACAGCAAAGGTGCCAGCGGGGAAAAGTAATGCTGGTTCTCACTGCCTCCTGGAACCCTATCAAATGCCACAGACAATTTGGCCCTCTCTGCTTTCCTGCGGACTCCATCCTCAAAAGCACCTGTTTTCGCTTTCGGCAGCCTCCGGAGCAAAAAAGACAAACGTCCAGCTTTTGCTGCCACAGCAAAGGTGCCAGCGGGGAAAAGTAATGCTGGTTCTCACTGCCTCCTGGAACTCTTTCAAATGCCACAGACAATTTGGCCCTCTCTGCTTTCCTGCGGACTCCATCCTCAAAAGCACCTGTTTTCGCTTTCGGCAGCCTCCGGAGCAAAAAAGACAAACGTCCAGCTTTTGCTGCCACAGCAAAGGTGCCAGCGGGGAAAAGTAATGCTGGTTCTCACTGCCTCCTGGAACTCTTTCAAATGCCACAGACAATTTGGCCCTCTCTGCTTTCCTGCGGACTCCATCCTCAAAAGCACCTATTTTCGCTTTCGGCAGCCTCCGGAGCATAAAAGACAAACGTCCAGCTTTTGCTGCCACAGCAAAGGTGCCAGCGGGGAAAAGTAATGCTGGTTCTCACTGCCTCCTGGAACTCTTTCAAATGCCACAGACAATTTGGCCCTCTCTGCTTTCCTGTGGACTCCATCCTCAAAAGCACCTGTTTTCGCTTTCGGCAACCTCCGGAGCAAAAAAGACAAACGTCCAGCTTTTGCTGCCACAGCAAAGGTGCCAGCGGGGAAAAGTAATGCTGGTTCTCACTGCCTCCTGGAACTCTTTCAAATGCCACAGACAATTTGGCCCTCTCTGCTTTCCTGCGGACTCCATCCTCAAAAGCACCTGTTTTCGCTTTCGGCAGCCTCCGGAGCAAAAAAGACAAACGTCCAGCTTTTGCTGCCACAGCAAAGGTGCCAGCGGGGAAAAGTAATGCTGGTTCTCACTGCCTCCTGGAACCCTTTCAAATGCCACAGACAATTTGGCCCTCTCTGCTTTCCTGCGGACTCCATCCTCAAAAGCACCTGTTTTCGCTTTCGGCAGCCTCCGGAGCAAAAAAGACAAACGTCCAGCTTTTGCTGCCACAGCAAAGGTGCCAGCGGGGAAAAGTAATGCTGGTTCTCACTGCCTCCTGGAACCTCTTCAAATGCCCCTGACAATTTGGCCCTCTCTGCTTTCCTGCGGACTCTATCCTCAAAAGCGCCTTTTTTCACTTTCGGCGACCTCCGGTGGTAAAAAGACAAACGTCCAGCTTTTGCTGCCACAGCAAAGGTGCCAGCGGGGAAAAGTAATGCTGGTTCTCACTGCCTCCTGGAACTCTTTCAAATGCCACAGACAATTTGGCCCTCTCTGCTTTCCTGCGGACTCCATCCTCAAAAGCACCTGTTTTCGCTTTCGGCAGCCTCCGGAGCAAAAAAGACAAACGTCCAGCTTTTGCTGCCACAGCAAAGGTGCCAGCGGGGAAAAGTAATGCTGGTTCTCACTGCCTCCTGGAACCTCTTCAAATGCCACAGACAATTTGGCCCTCTCTGCTTTCCTGCGGACTCCATCCTCAAAAGCACCTGTTTTCGCTTTCGGCAGCCTCCGGAGCAAAAAAGACAAACGTCCAGCTTTTGCTGCCACAGCAAAGGTGCCAGCGGGGAAAAGTAATGCTGGTTCTCACTGCCTCCTGGAACTCCTTCAAATGCCACAGACAATTTGGCCCTCTCTGCTTTCCTGCGGACTCCATCCTCAAAAGAACCTATTTTCGCTTTCGGCAGCCTCCGGAGCAAAAAAAGACAAACGTCCAGCTTTTGCTGCCACAGCAAAGGTGCCAGCGGGGAAAAGTAATGCTGGTTCTCACTGCCTCCTGGAACCCTTTCAAATGCCACAGACAATTTGGCCCTCTCTGCTTTCCTGCGGACTCCATCCTCAAAAGCACCTGTTTTCGCTTTCGGCAGCCTCCGAAGCAAAAAAGACAAACGTCCAGCTTTTGCTGCCACAGCAAAGGTGCCAGCGGGGAAAAGTAATGCTGGTTCTCACTGCCTCCTGGAACTCTTTCAAATGCCACAGACAATTTGGCCCTCTCTGCTTTCCTGCGGACTCCATCCTCAAAAGCACCTGTTTTCGCTTTCGGCAGCCTCCGGAGCAAAAAAGACAAACGTCCAGCTTTTGCTGCCACAGCAAAGGTGCCAGCGGGGAAAAGTAATGCTGGTTCTCACTGCCTCCTGGAACCCTTTCAAATGCCACAGACAATTTGGCCCTCTCTGCTTTCCTGTGGACTCCATCCTCAAAAGCACCTGTTTTCGCTTTCGGCAACCTCCGGAGCAAAAAAGACAAACGTCCAGCTTTTGCTGCCACAGCAAAGGTGCCAGCGGGGAAAAGTAATGCTGGTTCTCACTGCCTCCTGGAACCCTTTCAAATGCCACAGACAATTTGGCCCTCTCTGCTTTCCTGCGGACTCCATCCTCAAAAGCACCTGTTTTCGCTTTCGGCAGCCTCCGGAGCAAAAAAGACAAACGTCCAGCTTTTGCTGCCACAGCAAAGGTGCCAGCGGGGAAAAGTAATGCTGGTTCTCACTGCCTCCTGGAACCCTTTCAAATGCCCCAGACAATTTGGCCCTCTCTGCTTTCCTGCGGACTCCATCCTCAAAAGCACCTGTTTTCGCTTTCGGCAACCTCCGGAGCAAAAAAGACAAACGTCCAGCTTTTGCTGCCACAGCAAAGGTGCCAGCGGGGAAAAGTAATGCTGGTTCTCACTGCCTCCTGGAACCCTTTCAAATGCCACAGACAATTTGGCCCTCTCTGCTTTCCTGCGGACTCCATCCTCAAAAGCACCTGTTTTCGCTTTCGGCAGCCTCCGAAGCAAAAAAGACAAACGTCCAGCTTTTGCTGCCACAGCAAAGGTGCCAGCGGGGAAAAGTAATGCTGGTTCTCACTGCCTCCTGGAACCTCTTCAAATCCCCCCGACAATTTGGCCCTCTCTGCTTTCCTGCGGACTCTATACTCAAAAGCGCCTTTTTTCACTTTCGGCGCCCTCCGGTGGTAAAAAGACAAACGTCCAGCTTTTGCTGCCACAGCAAAGGTGCCAGCGGGGAAAAGTAATGCTGGTTCTCACTGCCTCCTGGAACTCTTTCAAATGCCACAGACAATTTGGCCCTCTCTGCTTTCCTGCGGACTCCATCCTCAAAAGCACCTGTTTTCGCTTTCGGCAGCCTCCGGAGCAAAAAAGACAAACGTCCAGCTTTTGCTGCCACAGCAAAGGTGCCAGCGGGGAAAAGTAATGCTGGTTCTCACTGCCTCCTGGAACCCTTTCAAATGCCACAGACAATTTGGCCCTCTCTGCTTTCCTGCGGACTCCATCCTCAAAAGCACCTGTTTTCGCTTTCGGCAGCCTCCGGAGCAAAAAAGACAAACGTCCAGCTTTTGCTGCCACAGCAAAGGTGCCAGCGGGGAAAAGTAATGCTGGTTCTCACTGCCTCCTGGAACCCTTTCAAATGCCACAGACAATTTGGCCCTCTCTGCTTTCCTGCGGACTCTATCCTCAAAAGCGCCTTTTTTCACTTTCGGCGCCCTCCGGTGGTAAAAAGACAAACGTCCAGCTTTTGCTGCCACAGCAAAGGTGCCAGCGGGGAAAAGTAATGCTGGTTCTCACTGCCTCCTGGAACCCTATCAAATGCCACAGACAATTTGGCCCTCTCTGCTTTCCTGCGGACTCCATCCTCAAAAGCACCTGTTTTCGCTTTCGGCAGCCTCCGGAGCAAAAAAGACAAACGTCCAGCTTTTGCTGCCACAGCAAAGGTGCCAGCGGGGAAAAGTAATGCTGGTTCTCACTGCCTCCTGGAACCCTTTCAAATGCCACAGACAATTTGGCCCTCTCTGCTTTCCTGCGGACTCCATCCTCAAAAGCACCTGTTTTCGCTTTCGGCAACCTCCGGAGCAAAAAAGACAAACGTCCAGCTTTTGCTGCCACAGCAAAGGTGCCAGCGGGGAAAAGTAATGCTGGTTCTCACTGCCTCCTGGAACTCTTTCAAATGCCACAGACAATTTGGCCCTCTCTGCTTTCCTGCGGACTCCATCCTCAAAAGCACCTATTTTCGCTTTCGGCAGCCTCCGGAGCATAAAAGACAAACGTCCAGCTTTTGCTGCCACAGCAAAGGTGCCAGCGGGGAAAAGTAATGCTGGTTCTCACTGCCTCCTGGAACTCTTTCAAATGCCACAGACAATTTGGCCCTCTCTGCTTTCCTGTGGACTCCATCCTCAAAAGCACCTGTTTTCGCTTTCGGCAACCTCCGGAGCAAAAAAGACAAACGTCCAGCTTTTGCTGCCACAGCAAAGGTGCCAGCGGGGAAAAGTAATGCTGGTTCTCACTGCCTCCTGGAACCCTTTCAAATGCCACAGACAATTTGGCCCTCTCTGCTTTCCTGCGGACTCCATCCTCAAAAGCACCTGTTTTCGCTTTCGGCAGCCTCCGGAGCAAAAAAGACAAACGTCCAGCTTTTGCTGCCACAGCAAAGGTGCCAGCGGGGAAAAGTAATGCTGGTTCTCACTGCCTCCTGGAACCCTTTCAAATGCCACAGACAATTTGGCCCTCTCTGCTTTCCTGCGGACTCCATCCTCAAAAGCACCTGTTTTCGCTTTCGGCAACCTCCGGAGCAAAAAAGACAAACGTCCAGCTTTTGCTGCCACAGCAAAGGTGCCAGCGGGGAAAAGTAATGCTGGTTCTCACTGCCTCCTGGAACCCTTTCAAATGCCACAGACAATTTGGCCCTCTCTGCTTTCCTGCGGACTCCATCCTCAAAAGCACCTGTTTTCGCTTTCGGCAGCCTCCGAAGCAAAAAAGACAAACGTCCAGCTTTTGCTGCCACAGCAAAGGTGCCAGCGGGGAAAAGTAATGCTGGTTCTCACTGCCTCCTGGAACCTCTTCAAATGCCCCAGACAATTTGGCCCTCTCTGCTTTCCTGCGGACTCTATCCTCAAAAGCGCCTTTTTTCACTTTCGGCGCCCTCCGGTGGTAAAAAGACAAACGTCCAGCTTTTGCTGCCACAGCAAAGGTGCCAGCGGGGAAAAGTAATGCTGGTTCTCACTGCCTCCTGGAACTCTTTCAAATGCCACAGACAATTTGGCCCTCTCTGCTTTCCTGCGGACTCCATCCTCAAAAGCACCTGTTTTCGCTTTCGGCAGCCTCCGGAGCAAAAAAGACAAACGTCCAGCTTTTGCTGCCACAGCAAAGGTGCCAGCGGGGAAAAGTAATGCTGGTTCTCACTGCCTCCTGGAACCCTTTCAAATGCCACAGACAATTTGGCCCTCTCTGCTTTCCTGCGGACTCCATCCTCAAAAGCACCTGTTTTCGCTTTCGGC
Source organism: Vanellus vanellus (assembly GCF_965231255.1). Lineage (NCBI taxonomy): Eukaryota > Metazoa > Chordata > Aves > Charadriiformes > Charadriidae > Vanellus > Vanellus vanellus. The sequence continues at coordinate 65,183 of NW_028127214.1, read as the reverse complement.
AGCCTCCGGAGCAAAAAAGACAAACGTCCAGCTTTTGCTGCCACAGCAAAGGTGCCAGCGGGGAAAAGTAATGCTGGTTCTCACTGCCTCCTGGAACCCTTTCAAATGCCACAGACAATTTGGCCCTCTCTGCTTTCCTGCGGACTCCATCCTCAAAAGCACCTGTTTTCGCTTTCGGCAGCCTCCGGAGCAAAAAAGACAAACGTCCAGCTTTTGCTGCCACAGCAAAGGTGCCAGCGGGGAAAAGTAATGCTGGTTCTCACTGCCTCCTGGAACCCTTTCAAATGCCACAGACAATTTGGCCCTCTCTGCTTTCCTGCGGACTCCATCCTCAAAAGCACCTGTTTTCGCTTTCGGCAGCCTCCGGAGCAAAAAAGACAAACGTCCAGCTTTTGCTGCCACAGCAAAGGTGCCAGCGGGGAAAAGTAATGCTGGTTCTCACTGCCTCCTGGAACCCTTTCAAATGCCACAGACAATTTGGCCCTCTCTGCTTTCCTGCGGACTCTATCCTCAAAAGCGCCTTTTTTCACTTTCGGCGCCCTCCGGTGGTAAAAAGACAAACGTCCAGCTTTTGCTGCCACAGCAAAGGTGCCAGCGGGGAAAAGTAATGCTGGTTCTCACTGCCTCCTGGAACCCTATCAAATGCCACAGACAATTTGGCCCTCTCTGCTTTCCTGCGGACTCCATCCTCAAAAGCACCTGTTTTCGCTTTCGGCAGCCTCCGGAGCAAAAAAGACAAACGTCCAGCTTTTGCTGCCACAGCAAAGGTGCCAGCGGGGAAAAGTAATGCTGGTTCTCACTGCCTCCTGGAACTCTTTCAAATGCCACAGACAATTTGGCCCTCTCTGCTTTCCTGCGGACTCCATCCTCAAAAGCACCTGTTTTCGCTTTCGGCAGCCTCCGGAGCAAAAAAGACAAACGTCCAGCTTTTGCTGCCACAGCAAAGGTGCCAGCGGGGAAAAGTAATGCTGGTTCTCACTGCCTCCTGGAACTCTTTCAAATGCCACAGACAATTTGGCCCTCTCTGCTTTCCTGCGGACTCCATCCTCAAAAGCACCTATTTTCGCTTTCGGCAGCCTCCGGAGCATAAAAGACAAACGTCCAGCTTTTGCTGCCACAGCAAAGGTGCCAGCGGGGAAAAGTAATGCTGGTTCTCACTGCCTCCTGGAACTCTTTCAAATGCCACAGACAATTTGGCCCTCTCTGCTTTCCTGTGGACTCCATCCTCAAAAGCACCTGTTTTCGCTTTCGGCAACCTCCGGAGCAAAAAAGACAAACGTCCAGCTTTTGCTGCCACAGCAAAGGTGCCAGCGGGGAAAAGTAATGCTGGTTCTCACTGCCTCCTGGAACTCTTTCAAATGCCACAGACAATTTGGCCCTCTCTGCTTTCCTGCGGACTCCATCCTCAAAAGCACCTGTTTTCGCTTTCGGCAGCCTCCGGAGCAAAAAAGACAAACGTCCAGCTTTTGCTGCCACAGCAAAGGTGCCAGCGGGGAAAAGTAATGCTGGTTCTCACTGCCTCCTGGAACCCTTTCAAATGCCACAGACAATTTGGCCCTCTCTGCTTTCCTGCGGACTCCATCCTCAAAAGCACCTGTTTTCGCTTTCGGCAGCCTCCGGAGCAAAAAAGACAAACGTCCAGCTTTTGCTGCCACAGCAAAGGTGCCAGCGGGGAAAAGTAATGCTGGTTCTCACTGCCTCCTGGAACCTCTTCAAATGCCCCTGACAATTTGGCCCTCTCTGCTTTCCTGCGGACTCTATCCTCAAAAGCGCCTTTTTTCACTTTCCGCGACCTCCGGTGGTAAAAAGACAAACGTCCAGCTTTTGCTGCCACAGCAAAGGTGCCAGCGGGGAAAAGTAATGCTGGTTCTCACTGCCTCCTGGAACTCTTTCAAATGCCACAGACAATTTGGCCCTCTCTGCTTTCCTGCGGACTCCATCCTCAAAAGCACCTGTTTTCGCTTTCGGCAGCCTCCGGAGCAAAAAAGACAAACGTCCAGCTTTTGCTGCCACAGCAAAGGTGCCAGCGGGGAAAAGTAATGCTGGTTCTCACTGCCTCCTGGAACCTCTTCAAATGCCACAGACAATTTGGCCCTCTCTGCTTTCCTGCGGACTCCATCCTCAAAAGCACCTGTTTTCGCTTTCGGCAGCCTCCGGAGCAAAAAAGACAAACGTCCAGCTTTTGCTGCCACAGCAAAGGTGCCAGCGGGGAAAAGTAATGCTGGTTCTCACTGCCTCCTGGAACTCCTTCAAATGCCACAGACAATTTGGCCCTCTCTGCTTTCCTGCGGACTCCATCCTCAAAAGAACCTATTTTCGCTTTCGGCAGCCTCCGGAGCAAAAAAAGACAAACGTCCAGCTTTTGCTGCCACAGCAAAGGTGCCAGCGGGGAAAAGTAATGCTGGTTCTCACTGCCTCCTGGAACCCTTTCAAATGCCACAGACAATTTGGCCCTCTCTGCTTTCCTGCGGACTCCATCCTCAAAAGCACCTGTTTTCGCTTTCGGCAGCCTCCGAAGCAAAAAAGACAAACGTCCAGCTTTTGCTGCCACAGCAAAGGTGCCAGCGGGGAAAAGTAATGCTGGTTCTCACTGCCTCCTGGAACTCTTTCAAATGCCACAGACAATTTGGCCCTCTCTGCTTTCCTGCGGACTCCATCCTCAAAAGCACCTGTTTTCGCTTTCGGCAGCCTCCGGAGCAAAAAAGACAAACGTCCAGCTTTTGCTGCCACAGCAAAGGTGCCAGCGGGGAAAAGTAATGCTGGTTCTCACTGCCTCCTGGAACCCTTTCAAATGCCCCAGACAATTTGGCCCTCTCTGCTTTCCTGCGGACTCCATCCTCAAAAGCACCTGTTTTCGCTTTCGGCAGCCTCCGGAGCAAAAAAGACAAACGTCCAGCTTTTGCTGCCACAGCAAAGGTGCCAGCGGGGAAAAGTAATGCTGGTTCTCACTGCCTCCTGGAACCCTTTCAAATGCCACAGACAATTTGGCCCTCTCTGCTTTCCTGCGGACTCCATCCTCAAAAGCACCTGTTTTCGCTTTCGGCAGCCTCCGGAGCAAAAAAGACAAACGTCCAGCTTTTGCTGCCACAGCAAAGGTGCCAGCGGGGAAAAGTAATGCTGGTTCTCACTGCCTCCTGGAACCTCTTCAAATGCCCCAGACAATTTGGCCCTCTCTGCTTTCCTGCGGACTCCATCCTCAAAAGCGCCTTTTTTCACTTTCGGCGACCTCCGGTGGTAAAAAGACAAACGTCCAGCTTTTGCTGCCACAGCAAAGGTGCCAGCGGGGAAAAGTAATGCTGGTTCTCACTGCCTCCTGGAACTCTTTCAAATGCCACAGACAATTTGGCCCTCTCTGCTTTCCTGCGGACTCCATCCTCAAAAGCACCTGTTTTCGCTTTCGGCAGCCTCCGGAGCAAAAAAGACAAACGTCCAGCTTTTGCTGCCACAACAAAGGTGCCAGCGGGGAAAAGTAATGCTGGTTCTCACTGCCTCCTGGAACCCTTTCAAATGCCCCAGACAATTTGGCCCTCTCTGCTTTCCTGCGGACCCAATCCTCAAAAGCACCTGTTTTCGCTTTCGGCAACCTCCGGAGCAAAAAAGACAAACGTCCAGCTTTTGCTGCCACAGCAAAGGTGCCAGCGGGGAAAAGTAATGCTGGTTCTCACTGCCTCCTGGAACCCTTTCAAATGCCACAGACAATTTGGCCCTCTCTGCTTTCCTGCGGACTCCATCCTCAAAAGCACCTGTTTTCGCTTTCGGCAGCCTCCGGAGCAAAAAAGACAAACGTCCAGCTTTTGCTGCCACAGCAAAGGTGCCAGCGGGGAAAAGTAATGCTGGTTCTCACTGCCTCCTGGAACCCTTTCAAATGCCACAGACAATTTGGCCCTCTCTGCTTTCCTGCGGACTCCATCCTCAAAAGAACCTATTTTCGCTTTCGGCAGCCTCCGGAGCAAAAAAAGACAAACGTCCAGGTTTTGCTGCCACAGCAAAGGTGCCAGCGGGGAAAATTGATGCTGGTTCTCACTGCCTCCTGGAACCCTTTCAAATGCCACAGACAATTTGGCCCTCTCTGCTTTCCTGCGGACTCCATCCTCAAAAGCACCTGTTTTCGCTTTCGGCAGCCTCCGGAGCAAAAAAGACAAACGTCCAGCTTTTGCTGCCACAGCAAAGGTGCCAGCGGGGAAAAGTAATGCTGGTTCTCACTGCCTCCTGGAACTCCTTCAAATGCCCCAGACAATTTGGCCCTCTCTGCTTTCCTGCGGACTCCATCCTCAAAAGCACCTGTTTTCGCTTTCGGCAGTCTCCGGAGCAAAAAAGACGAACGTCCAGCTTTTGCTGCCACAGCAAAGGTGCCAGCGGGGAAAAGTAATGCTGGTTCTCACTGCCTCCTGGAACCCTTTCAAATGCCCCAGACAATTTGGCCCTCTCTGCTTTCCTGCGGACTCCATCCTCAAAAGCACCTGTTTTCGCTTTCGGCAGCCTCCGGAGCAAAAAAGACAAACGTCCAGCTTTTGCTGCCACAACAAAGGTGCCAGCGGGGAAAAGTAATGCTGGTTCTCACTGCCTCCTGGAACCCTTTCAAATGCCCCAGACAATTTGGCCCTCTCTGCTTTCCTGCGGACTCCATCCTCAAAAGCACCTGTTTTCGCTTTCGGCAACCTCCGGAGCAAAAAAGACAAACGTCCAGCTTTTGCTGCCACAGCAAAGGTGCCAGCGGGGAAAAGTAATGCTGGTTCTCACTGCCTCCTGGAACCCTTTCAAATGCCACAGACAATTTGGCCCTCTCTGCTTTCCTGTGGACTCCATCCTCAAAAGCACCTGTTTTCGCTTTCGGCAACCTCCGGAGCAAAAATGACAAACGTCCAGCTTTTGCTGCCACAGCAAAGGTGCCAGCGGGGAAAAGTAATGCTGGTTCTCACTGCCTCCTGGAACCCTTTCAAATGCCACAGACAATTTGGCCCTCTCTGCTTTCCTGCGGACTCCATCCTCAAAAGCACCTGTTTTCGCTTTCGGCAACCTCCGGAGCAAAAAAGACAAACGTCCAGCTTTTGCTGCCACAGCAAAGGTGCCAGCGGGGAAAAGTAATGCTGGTTCTCACTGCCTCCTGGAACCCTTTCAAATGCCCCAGACAATTTGGCCCTCTCTGCTTTCCTGCGGACTCCATCCTCAAAAGCACCTGTTTTCGCTTTCGGCAGCCTCCGGAGCAAAAAAGACAAACGTCCAGCTTTTGCTGCCACAGCAAAGGTGCCAGCGGGGAAAAGTAATGCTGGTTCTCACTGCCTCCTGGAACCCTTTCAAATGCCACAGACAATTTGGCCCTCTCTGCTTTCCTGCGGACTCCATCCTCAAAAGCACCTGTTTTCGCTTTCGGCAGCCTCCGGAGCAAAAAAGACAAACGTCCAGCTTTTGCTGCCACAGCAAAGGTGCCAGCGGGGAAAAGTAATGCTGGTTCTCACTGCCTCCTGGAACCCTTTCAAATGCCACAGACAATTTGGCCCTCTCTGCTTTCCTGCGGACTCCATCCTCAAAAGCACCTGTTTTCGCTTTCGGCAACCTCCGGAGCAAAAAAGACAAACGTCCAGCTTTTGCTGCCACAGCAAAGGTGCCAGCGGGGAAAAGTAATGCTGGTTCTCACTGCCTCCTGGAACCCTTTCAAATGCCACAGACAATTTGGCCCTCTCTGCTTTCCTGCGGACTCCATCCTCAAAAGCACCTGTTTTCGCTTTCGGCAGCCTCCGGAGCAAAAAAGACAAACGTCCAGCTTTTGCTGCCACAGCAAAGGTGCCAGCGGGGAAAAGTAATGCTGGTTCTCACTGCCTCCTGGAACCTCTTCAAATGCCCCTGACAATTTGGCCCTCTCTGCTTTCCTGCGGACGTTATCCTCAAAAGCGCCTTTTTTCACTTTCGGCGACCTCCGGTGGTAAAAAGACAAACGTCCAGCTTTTGCTGCCACAGCAAAGGTGCCAGCGGGGAAAAGTAATGCTGGTTCTCACTGCCTCCTGGAACCCTTTCAAATGCCACAGACAATTTGGCCCTCTCTGCTTTCCTGCGGACTCCATCCTCAAAAGCACCTGTTTTCGCTTTCGGAAGCCTCCGGAGCAAAAAAGACAAACGTCCAGCTTTTGCTGCCACAACAAAGGTGCCAGCAGGGAAAAGTAATGCTGGTTCTCACTGCCTCCTGGAACCCTTTCAAATGCCCCAGACAATTTGGCCCTCTCTGCTTTCCTGCGGACTCCATCCTCAAAAGCACCTGTTTTCGCTTTCGGCAACCTCCGGAGCAAAAAAGACAAACGTCCAGCTTTTGCTGCCACAGCAAAGGTGCCAGCGGGGAAAAGTAATGCTGGTTCTCACTGCCTCCTGGAACCCTTTCAAATGCCACAGACAATTTGGCCCTCTCTGCTTTCCTGCGGACTCCATCCTCAAAAGCACCTGTTTTCGCTTTCGGCAGCCTCCGGAGCAAAAAAGACAAACATCCAGCTTTTGCTGCCACAACAAAGGTGCCAGCGGGGAAAAGTAATGCTGGTTCTCACTGCCTCCTGGAACCTCTTCAAATGCCCCAGACAATTTGGCCCTCTCTGCTTTCCTGCGGACTCCATCCTCAAAAGCACCTGTTTTCGCTTTTGGCAACCTCCGGAGCAAAAAAGACAAACGTCCAGCTTTTGCTGCCACAGCAAAAGTGCCAGCGGGGAAAAGTAATGCTGGTTCTCACTGCCTCCTGGAACCCTTTCAAATGCCACAGACAATTTGGCCCTCTCTGCTTTCCTGCGGACTCCATCCTCAAAAGCACCTGTTTTCGCTTTCGGCAGCCTCTGGAGCAAAAAAGACAAACGTCCAGCTTTTGCTGCCACAGCAAAGGTGCCAGCGGGGAAAAGTAATGCTGGTTCTCACTGCCTCCTGGAACCCTTTCAAATGCCCCTGACAATTTGGCCCTCTCTGCTTTCCTGCGGACTCTATCCTCAAAAGCGCCTTTTTTCACTTTCGGCGCCCTCCGGTGGTAAAAAGACAAACGTCCAGCTTTTGCTGCCACAGCAAAGGTGCCAGCGGGGAAAAGTAATGCTGGTTCTCACTGCCTCCTGGAACCCTTTCAAATGCCACAGACAATTTGGCCCTCTCTGCTTTCCTGCGGACTCCATCCTCAAAAGCACCTGTTTTCGCTTTCGGCAGCCTCCGGAGCAAAAAAGACAAACGTCCAGCTTTTGCTGCCACAGCAAAGGTGCCAGCGGGGAAAAGTAATGCTGGTTCTCACTGCCTCCTGGAACCCTTTCAAATGCCCCAGACAATTTGGCCCTCTCTGCTTTCCTGCGGACTCCATCCTCAAAAGCACCTGTTTTCGCTTTCGGCAGCCTCCGGAGCAAAAAAGACAAACGTCCAGCTTTTGCTGCCACAGCAAAGGTGCCAGCGGGGAAAAGTAATGCTGGTTCTCACTGCCTCCTGGAACCCTTTCAAATGCCACAGACAATTTGGCCCTCTCTGCTTTCCTGCGGACTCCATCCTCAAAAGCACCTGTTTTCGCTTTCGGCAGCCTCCGGAGCAAAAAAGACAAACGTCCAGCTTTTGCTGCCACAGCAAAGGTGCCAGCGGGGAAAAGTAATGCTGGTTCTCACTGCCTCCTGGAACCTCTTCAAATGCCCCTGACAATTTGGCCCTCTCTGCTTTCCTGCGGACTCTATCCTCAAAAGCGCCTTTTTTCACTTTCGGCGCCCTCCGGTGGTAAAAAGACAAACGTCCAGCTTTTGCTGCCACAGCAAAGGTGCCAGCGGGGAAAAGTAATGCTGGTTCTCACTGCCTCCTGGAACCCTTTCAAATGCCACAGACAATTTGGCCCTCTCTGCTTTCCTGCGGACTCCATCCTCAAAAGCACCTGTTTTCGCTTTCGGCAGCCTCCGGAGCAAAAAAGACAAACGTCCAGCTTTTGCTGCCACAGCAAAGGTGCCAGCGGGGAAAAGTAATGCTGGTTCTCACTGCCTCCTGGAACCTCTTCAAATGCCCCTGACAATTTGGCCCTCTCTGCTTTCCTGCGGACGTTATCCTCAAAAGCGCCTTTTTTCACTTTCGGCGACCTCCGGTGGTAAAAAGACAAACGTCCAGCTTTTGCTGCCACAGCAAAGGTGCCAGCGGGGAAAAGTAATGCTGGTTCTCACTGCCTCCTGGAACCCTTTCAAATGCCACAGACAATTTGGCCCTCTCTGCTTTCCTGCGGACTCCATCCTCAAAAGCACCTGTTTTCGCTTTCGGAAGCCTCCGGAGCAAAAAAGACAAACGTCCAGCTTTTGCTGCCACAACAAAGGTGCCAGCAGGGAAAAGTAATGCTGGTTCTCACTGCCTCCTGGAACCCTTTCAAATGCCCCAGACAATTTGGCCCTCTCTGCTTTCCTGCGGACTCCATCCTCAAAAGCACCTGTTTTCGCTTTCGGCAACCTCCGGAGCAAAAAAGACAAACGTCCAGCTTTTGCTGCCACAGCAAAGGTGCCAGCGGGGAAAAGTAATGCTGGTTCTCACTGCCTCCTGGAACCCTTTCAAATGCCACAGACAATTTGGCCCTCTCTGCTTTCCTGCGGACTCCATCCTCAAAAGCACCTGTTTTCGCTTTCGGCAGCCTCCGGAGCAAAAAAGACAAACATCCAGCTTTTGCTGCCACAACAAAGGTGCCAGCGGGGAAAAGTAATGCTGGTTCTCACTGCCTCCTGGAACCTCTTCAAATGCCCCAGACAATTTGGCCCTCTCTGCTTTCCTGCGGACTCCATCCTCAAAAGCACCTGTTTTCGCTTTTGGCAACCTCCGGAGCAAAAAAGACAAACGTCCAGCTTTTGCTGCCACAGCAAAAGTGCCAGCGGGGAAAAGTAATGCTGGTTCTCACTGCCTCCTGGAACCCTTTCAAATGCCACAGACAATTTGGCCCTCTCTGCTTTCCTGCGGACTCCATCCTCAAAAGCACCTGTTTTCGCTTTCGGCAGCCTCTGGAGCAAAAAAGACAAACGTCCAGCTTTTGCTGCCACAGCAAAGGTGCCAGCGGGGAAAAGTAATGCTGGTTCTCACTGCCTCCTGGAACCCTTTCAAATGCCCCTGACAATTTGGCCCTCTCTGCTTTCCTGCGGACTCTATCCTCAAAAGCGCCTTTTTTCACTTTCGGCGCCCTCCGGTGGTAAAAAGACAAACGTCCAGCTTTTGCTGCCACAGCAAAGGTGCCAGCGGGGAAAAGTAATGCTGGTTCTCACTGCCTCCTGGAACCCTTTCAAATGCCACAGACAATTTGGCCCTCTCTGCTTTCCTGCGGACTCCATCCTCAAAAGCACCTGTTTTCGCTTTCGGCAGCCTCCGGAGCAAAAAAGACAAACGTCCAGCTTTTGCTGCCACAGCAAAGGTGCCAGCGGGGAAAAGTAATGCTGGTTCTCACTGCCTCCTGGAACCCTTTCAAATGCCCCAGACAATTTGGCCCTCTCTGCTTTCCTGCGGACTCCATCCTCAAAAGCACCTGTTTTCGCTTTCGGCAGCCTCCGGAGCAAAAAAGACAAACGTCCAGCTTTTGCTGCCACAGCAAAGGTGCCAGCGGGGAAAAGTAATGCTGGTTCTCACTGCCTCCTGGAACCCTTTCAAATGCCACAGACAATTTGGCCCTCTCTGCTTTCCTGCGGACTCCATCCTCAAAAGCACCTGTTTTCGCTTTCGGCAGCCTCCGGAGCAAAAAAGACAAACGTCCAGCTTTTGCTGCCACAGCAAAGGTGCCAGCGGGGAAAAGTAATGCTGGTTCTCACTGCCTCCTGGAACTCCTTCAAATGCCCCAGACAATTTGGCCCTCTCTGCTTTCCTGCGGACTCCATCCTCAAAAGCACCTGTTTTCGCTTTCGGCAGTCTCCGGAGCAAAAAAGACGAACGTCCAGCTTTTGCTGCCACAGCAAAGGTGCCAGCGGGGAAAAGTAATGCTGGTTCTCACTGCCTCCTGGAACCCTTTCAAATGCCCCAGACAATTTGGCCCTCTCTGCTTTCCTGCGGACTCCATCCTCAAAAGCACCTGTTTTCGCTTTCGGCAGCCTCCGGAGCAAAAAAGACAAACGTCCAGCTTTTGCTGCCACAACAAAGGTGCCAGCGGGGAAAAGTAATGCTGGTTCTCACTGCCTCCTGGAACCCTTTCAAATGCCCCAGACAATTTGGCCCTCTCTGCTTTCCTGCGGACTCCATCCTCAAAAGCACCTGTTTTCGCTTTCGGCAACCTCCGGAGCAAAAAAGACAAACGTCCAGCTTTTGCTGCCACAGCAAAGGTGCCAGCGGGGAAAAGTAATGCTGGTTCTCACTGCCTCCTGGAACCCTTTCAAATGCCACAGACAATTTGGCCCTCTCTGCTTTCCTGTGGACTCCATCCTCAAAAGCACCTGTTTTCGCTTTCGGCAACCTCCGGAGCAAAAAAGACAAACGTCCAGCTTTTGCTGCCACAGCAAAGGTGCCAGCGGGGAAAAGTAATGCTGGTTCTCACTGCCTCCTGGAACCCTTTCAAATGCCACAGACAATTTGGCCCTCTCTGCTTTCCTGCGGACTCCATCCTCAAAAGCACCTGTTTTCGCTTTCGGCAACCTCCGGAGCAAAAAAGACAAACGTCCAGCTTTTGCTGCCACAGCAAAGGTGCCAGCGGGGAAAAGTAATGCTGGTTCTCACTGCCTCCTGGAACCCTTTCAAATGCCCCAGACAATTTGGCCCTCTCTGCTTTCCTGCGGACTCCATCCTCAAAAGCACCTGTTTTCGCTTTCGGCAGCCTCCGGAGCAAAAAAGACAAACGTCCAGCTTTTGCTGCCACAGCAAAGGTGCCAGCGGGGAAAAGTAATGCTGGTTCTCACTGCCTCCTGGAACCCTTTCAAATGCCACAGACAATTTGGCCCTCTCTGCTTTCCTGCGGACTCCATCCTCAAAAGCACCTGTTTTCGCTTTCGGCAGCCTCCGGAGCAAAAAAGACAAACGTCCAGCTTTTGCTGCCACAGCAAAGGTGCCAGCGGGGAAAAGTAATGCTGGTTCTCACTGCCTCCTGGAACCCTTTCAAATGCCACAGACAATTTGGCCCTCTCTGCTTTCCTGCGGACTCCATCCTCAAAAGCACCTGTTTTCGCTTTCGGCAACCTCCGGAGCAAAAAAGACAAACGTCCAGCTTTTGCTGCCACAGCAAAGGTGCCAGCGGGGAAAAGTAATGCTGGTTCTCACTGCCTCCTGGAACCCTTTCAAATGCCACAGACAATTTGGCCCTCTCTGCTTTCCTGCGGACTCCATCCTCAAAAGCACCTGTTTTCGCTTTCGGCAGCCTCCGGAGCAAAAAAGACAAACGTCCAGCTTTTGCTGCCACAGCAAAGGTGCCAGCGGGGAAAAGTAATGCTGGTTCTCACTGCCTCCTGGAACCTCTTCAAATGCCCCTGACAATTTGGCCCTCTCTGCTTTCCTGCGGACGTTATCCTCAAAAGCGCCTTTTTTCACTTTCGGCGACCTCCGGTGGTAAAAAGACAAACGTCCAGCTTTTGCTGCCACAGCAAAGGTGCCAGCGGGGAAAAGTAATGCTGGTTCTCACTGCCTCCTGGAACCCTTTCAAATGCCACAGACAATTTGGCCCTCTCTGCTTTCCTGCGGACTCCATCCTCAAAAGCACCTGTTTTCGCTTTCGGAAGCCTCCGGAGCAAAAAAGACAAACGTCCAGCTTTTGCTGCCACAACAAAGGTGCCAGCAGGGAAAAGTAATGCTGGTTCTCACTGCCTCCTGGAACCCTTTCAAATGCCCCAGACAATTTGGCCCTCTCTGCTTTCCTGCGGACTCCATCCTCAAAAGCACCTGTTTTCGCTTTCGGCAACCTCCGGAGCAAAAAAGACAAACGTCCAGCTTTTGCTGCCACAGCAAAGGTGCCAGCGGGGAAAAGTAATGCTGGTTCTCACTGCCTCCTGGAACCCTTTCAAATGCCACAGACAATTTGGCCCTCTCTGCTTTCCTGCGGACTCCATCCTCAAAAGCACCTGTTTTCGCTTTCGGCAGCCTCCGGAGCAAAAAAGACAAACATCCAGCTTTTGCTGCCACAACAAAGGTGCCAGCGGGGAAAAGTAATGCTGGTTCTCACTGCCTCCTGGAACCTCTTCAAATGCCCCAGACAATTTGGCCCTCTCTGCTTTCCTGCGGACTCCATCCTCAAAAGCACCTGTTTTCGCTTTTGGCAACCTCCGGAGCAAAAAAGACAAACGTCCAGCTTTTGCTGCCACAGCAAAAGTGCCAGCGGGGAAAAGTAATGCTGGTTCTCACTGCCTCCTGGAACCCTTTCAAATGCCACAGACAATTTGGCCCTCTCTGCTTTCCTGCGGACTCCATCCTCAAAAGCACCTGTTTTCGCTTTCGGCAGCCTCTGGAGCAAAAAAGACAAACGTCCAGCTTTTGCTGCCACAGCAAAGGTGCCAGCGGGGAAAAGTAATGCTGGTTCTCACTGCCTCCTGGAACCCTTTCAAATGCCCCTGACAATTTGGCCCTCTCTGCTTTCCTGCGGACTCTATCCTCAAAAGCGCCTTTTTTCACTTTCGGCGCCCTCCGGTGGTAAAAAGACAAACGTCCAGCTTTTGCTGCCACAGCAAAGGTGCCAGCGGGGAAAAGTAATGCTGGTTCTCACTGCCTCCTGGAACCCTTTCAAATGCCACAGACAATTTGGCCCTCTCTGCTTTCCTGCGGACTCCATCCTCAAAAGCACCTGTTTTCGCTTTCGGCAGCCTCCGGAGCAAAAAAGACAAACGTCCAGCTTTTGCTGCCACAGCAAAGGTGCCAGCGGGGAAAAGTAATGCTGGTTCTCACTGCCTCCTGGAACCCTTTCAAATGCCCCAGACAATTTGGCCCTCTCTGCTTTCCTGCGGACTCCATCCTCAAAAGCACCTGTTTTCGCTTTCGGCAGCCTCCGGAGCAAAAAAGACAAACGTCCAGCTTTTGCTGCCACAGCAAAGGTGCCAGCGGGGAAAAGTAATGCTGGTTCTCACTGCCTCCTGGAACCCTTTCAAATGCCACAGACAATTTGGCCCTCTCTGCTTTCCTGCGGACTCCATCCTCAAAAGCACCTGTTTTCGCTTTCGGCAGCCTCCGGAGCAAAAAAGACAAACGTCCAGCTTTTGCTGCCACAGCAAAGGTGCCAGCGGGGAAAAGTAATGCTGGTTCTCACTGCCTCCTGGAACCTCTTCAAATGCCCCTGACAATTTGGCCCTCTCTGCTTTCCTGCGGACTCTATCCTCAAAAGCGCCTTTTTTCACTTTCGGCGCCCTCCGGTGGTAAAAAGACAAACGTCCAGCTTTTGCTGCCACAGCAAAGGTGCCAGCGGGGAAAAGTAATGCTGGTTCTCACTGCCTCCTGGAACTCTTTCAAATGCCACAGACAATTTGGCCCTCTCTGCTTTCCTGCGGACTCCATCCTCAAAAGCACCTGTTTTCGCTTTCGGCAGCCTCCGGAGCAAAAAAGACAAACGTCCAGCTTTTGCTGCCACAGCAAAGGTGCCAGCGGGGAAAAGTAATGCTGGTTCTCACTGCCTCCTGGAACCCTTTCAAATGCCACAGACAATTTGGCCCTCTCTGCTTTCCTGCGGACTCCATTCTCAAAAGCACCTGTTTTCGCTTTCGGCAGCCTCCGGAGCAAAAAAGACAAATGTCCAGCTTTTGCTGCCACAGCAAAGGTGCCAGCGGGGAAAAGTAATGCTGGTTCTCACTGCCTCCTGGAACCTCTTCAAATGCCCCAGACAATTTGGCCCTCTCTGCTTTCCTGCGGACTCCATCCTCAAAAGCACCTGTTTTCGCTTTCGGCAGCCTCCGGAGCAAAAAAGACAAACGTCCAGCTTTTGCTGCCACAGCAAAGGTGCCAGCGGGGAAAAGTAATGCTGGTTCTCACTGCCTCCTGGAACCTCTTCAAATGCCCCAGACAATTTGGCCCTCTCTGCTTTCCTGCGGACTCCATCCTCAAAAGCACCTGTTTTCGCTTTCGGCAGCCTCCGGAGCAAAAAAGACAAACGTCCAGCTTTTGCTGCCACAGCAAAGGTGCCAGCGGGGAAAAGTAATGCTGGTTCTCACTGCCTCCTGGAACCCTTTCAAATGCCACATACAATTTGGCCCTCTCTGCTTTCCTGCGGACTCCATCCTCAAAAGCACCTGTTTTCGCTTTCGGCAGCCTCCGGAGCAAAAAAGACAAACGTCCAGCTTTTGCTGCCACAGCAAAGGTGCCAGCGGGGAAAAGTAATGCTGGTTCTCACTGCCTCCTGGAACCCTTTCAAATGCCACAGACAATTTGGCCCTCTCTGCTTTCCTGCGGACTCCATCCTCAAAAGCACCTGTTTTCGCTTTCGGCAGCCTCCGGAGCAAAAAAGACAAACGTCCAGCTTTTGCTGCCACAGCAAAGGTGCCAGCGGGGAAAAGTAATGCTGGTTCTCACTGCCTCCTGGAACCCTTTCAAATGCCACAGACAATTTGGCCCTCTCTGCTTTCCTGCGGACTCCATCCTCAAAAGCACCTGTTTTCGCTTTCGGCAGCCTCCGGAGCAAAAAAGACAAACGTCCAGCTTTTGCTGCCACAGCAAAGGTGCCAGCGGGGAAAAGTAATGCTGGTTCTCACTGCCTCCTGGAACCCTTTCAAATGCCACAGACAATTTGGCCCTCTCTGCTTTCCTGCGGACTCCATCCTCAAAAGCACCTGTTTTCGCTTTTGGCAGCCTCCGGAGCAAAAAAGACAAACGTCCAGCTTTTGCTGCCACAGCAAAGGTGCCAGCGGGGAAAAGTAATGCTGGTTCTCACTGCCTCCTGGAACCCTTTCAAATGCCACAGACAATTTGGCCCTCTCTGCTTTCCTGCGGACTCCATCCTCAAAAGCACCTGTTTTCGCTTTCGGCAGCCTCCGGAGCAAAAAAGACAAACGTCCAGCTTTTGCTGCCACAGCAAAGGTGCCAGCGGGGAAAAGTAATGCTGGTTCTCACTGCCTCCTGGAACCTCTTCAAATGCCACAGACAATTTGGCCCTCTCTGCTTTCCTGCGGACTCTATCCTCAAAAGCGCCTTTTTTCACTTTCGGCGCCCTCCGGTGGTAAAAAGACAAACGTCCAGCTTTTGCTGCCACAGCAAAGGTGCCAGCGGGGAAAAGTAATGCTGGTTCTCACTGCCTCCTGGAACTCTTTCAAATGCCACAGACAATTTGGCCCTCTCTGCTTTCCTGCGGACTCCATCCTCAAAAGCACCTGTTTTCGCTTTCGGAAGCCTCCGGAGCAAAAAAGACAAACGTCCAGCTTTTGCTGCCACAACAAAGGTGCCAGCGGGGAAAAGTAATGCTGGTTCTCACTGCCTCCTGGAACCCTTTCAAATGCCACAGACAATTTGGCCCTCTCTGCTTTCCTGCGGACTCCATCCTCAAAAGCACCTGTTTTCGCTTTCGGCAACCTCCGGAGCAAAAAAGACAAACGTCCAGCTTTTGCTGCCACAGCAAAGGTGCCAGCGGGGAAAAGTAATGCTGGTTCTCACTGCCTCCTGGAACCCTTTCAAATGCCACAGACAATTTGGCCCTCTCTGCTTTCCTGCGGACTCCATCCTCAAAAGCACCTGTTTTCGCTTTCGGCAGCCTCCGGAGCAAAAAAGACAAACGTCCAGCTTTTGCTGCCACAACAAAGGTGCCAGCGGGGAAAAGTAATGCTGGTTCTCACTGCCTCCTGGAACCTCTTCAAATGCCCCAGACAATTTGGCCCTCTCTGCTTTCCTGCGGACTCCATCCTCAAAAGCACCTGTTTTCGCTTTTGGCAACCTCCGGAGCAAAAAAGACAAACGTCCAGCTTTTGCTGCCACAGCAAAAGTGCCAGCGGGGAAAAGTAATGCTGGTTCTCACTGCCTCCTGGAACCCTTTCAAATGCCACAGACAATTTGGCCCTCTCTGCTTTCCTGCGGACTCCATCCTCAAAAGCACCTGTTTTCGCTTTCGGCAGCCTCTGGAGCAAAAAAGACAAACGTCCAGCTTTTGCTGCCACAGCAAAGGTGCCAGCGGGGAAAAGTAAAGCTGGTTCTCACTGCCTCCTGGAACCCTTTCAAATGCCCCAGACAATTTGGCCCTCTCTGCTTTCCTGCGGACTCTATCCTCAAAAGCGCCTTTTTTCACTTTCGGCGCCCTCCGGTGGTAAAAAGACAAACGTCCAGCTTTTGCTGCCACAGCAAAGGTGCCAGCGGGGAAAAGTAATGCTGGTTCTCACTGCCTCCTGGAACTCTTTCAAATGCCACAGACAATTTGGCCCTCTCTGCTTTCCTGCGGACTCCATCCTCAAAAGCACCTATTTTCGCTTTCGGCAGCCTCCGGAGCATAAAAGACAAACGTCCAGCTTTTGCTGCCACAGCAAAGGTGCCAGCGGGGAAAAGTAATGCTGGTTCTCACTGCCTCCTGGAACCCTTTATAATGCCACAGACAATTTGGCCCTCTCTGCTTTCCTGTGGACTCCATCCTCAAAAGCACCTGTTTTCGCTTTCGGCAGCCTCCGGAGCAAAAAAGACAAACGTCCAGCTTTTGCTGCCACAGCAAAGGTGCCAGCGGGGAAAAGTAATGCTGGTTCTCACTGCCTCCTGGAACCCTTTCAAATGCCCCAGACAATTTGGCCCTCTCTGCTTTCCTGCGGACTCCATCCTCAAAAGCACCTGTTTTCGCTTTCGGCAGCCTCCGGAGCAAAAAAGACAAACGTCCAGCTTTTGCTGCCACAGCAAAGGTGCCAGCGGGGAAAAGTAATGCTGGTTCTCACTGCCTCCTGGAACCCTTTCAAATGCCACAGACAATTTGGCCCTCTCTGCTTTCCTGCGGACTCCATCCTCAAAAGCACCTGTTTTCGCTTTCGGCAGCCTCCGGAGCAAAAAAGACAAACGTCCAGCTTTTGCTGCCACAGCAAAGGTGCCAGCGGGGAAAAGTAATGCTGGTTCTCACTGCCTCCTGGAACCCTTTCAAATGCCACAGACAATTTGGCCCTCTCTGCTTTCCTGCGGACTCCATCCTCAAAAGCACCTGTTTTCGCTTTCGGCAGCCTCCGGAGCAAAAAAGACAAACGTCCAGCTTTTGCTGCCACAGCAAAGGTGCCAGCGGGGAAAAGTAATGCTGGTTCTCACTGCCTCCTGGAACCCTTTCAAATGCCACAGACAATTTGGCCCTCTCTGCTTTCCTGCGGACTCCATCCTCAAAAGCACCTGTTTTCGCTTTCGGCAGCCTCCGGAGCAAAAAAGACAAACGTCCAGCTTTTGCTGCCACAGCAAAGGTGCCAGCGGGGAAAAGTAATGCTGGTTCTCACTGCCTCCTGGAACCCTTTCAAATGCCACAGACAATTTGGCCCTCTCTGCTTTCCTGCGGACTCCATCCTCAAAAGCACCTGTTTTCGCTTTCGGCAGCCTCCGGAGCAAAAAAGACAAACGTCCAGCTTTTGCTGCCACAGCAAAGGTGCCAGCGGGGAAAAGTAATGCTGGTTCTCACTGCCTCCTGGAACCTCTTCAAATGCCCCTGACAATTTGGCCCTCTCTGCTTTCCTGCGGACTCTATCCTCAAAAGCGCCTTTTTTCACTTTCGGCGCCCTCCGGTGGTAAAAAGACAAACGTCCAGCTTTTGCTGCCACAGCAAAGGTGCCAGCGGGGAAAAGTAATGCTGGTTCTCACTGCCTCCTGGAACTCTTTCAAATGCCACAGACAATTTGGCCCTCTCTGCTTTCCTGCGGACTCCATCCTCAAAAGCACCTGTTTTCGCTTTCGGCAGCCTCCGGAGCAAAAAAGACAAACGTCCAGCTTTTGCTGCCACAGCAAAGGTGCCAGCGGGGAAAAGTAATGCTGGTTCTCACTGCCTCCTGGAACCCTTTCAAATGCCACAGACAATTTGGCCCTCTCTGCTTTCCTGCGGACTCCATTCTCAAAAGCACCTGTTTTCGCTTTCGGCAGCCTCCGGAGCAAAAAAGACAAACGTCCAGCTTTTGCTGCCACAGCAAAGGTGCCAGCGGGGAAAAGTAATGCTGGTTCTCACTGCCTCCTGGAACCTCTTCAAATGCCCCAGACAATTTGGCCCTCTCTGCTTTCCTGCGGACTCCATCCTCAAAAGCACCTGTTTTCGCTTTCGGCAGCCTCCGGAGCAAAAAAGACAAACGTCCAGCTTTTGCTGCCACAGCAAAGGTGCCAGCGGGGAAAAGTAATGCTGGTTCTCACTGCCTCCTGGAACCTCTTCAAATGCCCCAGACAATTTGGCCCTCTCTGCTTTCCTGCGGACTCCATCCTCAAAAGCACCTGTTTTCGCTTTCGGCAGCCTCCGGAGCAAAAAAGACAAACGTCCAGCTTTTGCTGCCACAGCAAAGGTGCCAGCGGGGAAAAGTAATGCTGGTTCTCACTGCCTCCTGGAACCCTTTCAAATGCCACAGACAATTTGGCCCTCTCTGCTTTCCTGCGGACTCCATCCTCAAAAGCACCTGTTTTCGCTTTCGGCAGCCTCCGGAGCAAAAAAGACAAACGTCCAGCTTTTGCTGCCACAGCAAAGGTGCCAGCGGGGAAAAGTAATGCTGGTTCTCACTGCCTCCTGGAACCCTTTCAAATGCCACAGACAATTTGGCCCTCTCTGCTTTCCTGCGGACTCCATCCTCAAAAGCACCTGTTTTCGCTTTCGGCAGCCTCCGGAGCAAAAAAGACAAACGTCCAGCTTTTGCTGCCACAGCAAAGGTGCCAGCGGGGAAAAGTAATGCTGGTTCTCACTGCCTCCTGGAACCCTTTCAAATGCCCCAGACAATTTGGCCCTCTCTGCTTTCCTGCGGACTCCATCCTCAAAAGCACCTGTTTTCGCTTTCGGCAGCCTCCGGAGCAAAAAAGACAAACGTCCAGCTTTTGCTGCCACAGCAAAGGTGCCAGCGGGGAAAAGTAATGCTGGTTCTCACTGCCTCCTGGAACCTCTTCAAATGCCCCAGACAATTTGGCCCTCTCTGCTTTCCTGCGGACTCCATCCTCAAAAGCACCTGTTTTCGCTTTTGGCAGCCTCCGGAGCAAAAAAGACAAACGTCCAGCTTTTGCTGCCACAGCAAAGGTGCCAGCGGGGAAAAGTAATGCTGGTTCTCACTGCCTCCTGGAACCCTTTCAAATGCCACAGACAATTTGGCCCTCTCTGCTTTCCTGCGGACTCCATCCTCAAAAGCACCTGTTTTCGCTTTCGGCAGCCTCCGGAGCAAAAAAGACAAACGTCCAGCTTTTGCTGCCACAGCAAAGGTGCCAGCGGGGAAAAGTAATGCTGGTTCTCACTGCCTCCTGGAACGTCTTCAAATGCCCCAGACAATTTGGCCCTCTCTGCTTTCCTGCGGACGTTATCCTCAAAAGCGCCTTTTTTCACTTTCGGCGCCCTCCGGTGGTAAAAAGACAAACGTCCAGCTTTTGCTGCCACAGCAAAGGTGCCAGCGGGGAAAAGTAATGCTGGTTCTCACTGCCTCCTGGAACCCTTTCAAATGCCACAGACAATTTGGCCCTCTCTGCTTTCCTGCGGACTCCATCCTCAAAAGCACCTATTTTCGCTTTCGGCAGCCTCCGGAGCAAAAAAGACAAACGTCCAGCTTTTGCTGCCACAGCAAAGGTGCCAGCGGGGAAAAGTAATGCTGGTTCTCACTGCCTCCTGGAACCCTTTCAAATGCCACAGACAATTTGGCCCTCTCTGCTTTCCTGCGGACTCCATCCTCAAAAGCACCTGTTTTCGCTTTCGGCAGCCTCCGGAGCAAAAAAGACAAACGTCCAGCTTTTGCTGCCACAGCAAAGGTGCCAGCGGGGAAAAGTAATGCTGGTTCTCACTGCCTCCTGGAACCCTTTCAAATGCCACAGACAATTTGGCCCTCTCTGCTTTCCTGCGGACTCCATCCTCAAAAGCGCCTTTTTTCACTTTCGGCGCCCTCCGGTGGTAAAAAGACAAACGTCCAGCTTTTGCTGCCACAGCAAAGGTGCCAGCGGGGAAAAGTAATGCTGGTTCTCACTGCCTCCTGGAACCTCTTCAAATGCCCCAGACAATTTGGCCCTCTCTGCTTTCCTGCGGACTCCATCCTCAAAAGCACCTGTTTTCGCTTTCGGCAACCTCCGGAGCAAAAAAGACAAACGTCCAGCTTTTGCTGCCACAGCAAAGGTGCCAGCGGGGAAAAGTAATGCTGGTTCTCACTGCCTCCTGGAACCCTTTCAAATGCCACAGACAATTTGGCCCTCTCTGCTTTCCTGCGGACTCCATCCTCAAAAGCACCTGTTTTCGCTTTCGGCAGCCTCCGGAGCAAAAAAGACAAACGTCCAGCTTTTGCTGCCACAGCAAAGGTGCCAGCGGGGAAAAGTAATGCTGGTTCTCACTGCCTCCTGGAACCTCTTCAAATGCCCCAGACAATTTGGCCCTCTCTGCTTTCCTGCGGACTCCATCCTCAAAAGCACCTGTTTTCGCTTTTGGCAGCCTCCGGAGCAAAAAAGACAAACGTCCAGCTTTTGCTGCCACAGCAAAGGTGCCAGCGGGGAAAAGTAATGCTGGTTCTCACTGCCTCCTGGAACCCTTTCAAATGCCACAGACAATTTGGCCCTCTCTGCTTTCCTGCGGACTCCATCCTCAAAAGCACCTGTTTTCGCTTTCGGCAGCCTCCGGAGCAAAAAAGACAAACGTCCAGCTTTTGCTGCCACAGCAAAGGTGCCAGCGGGGAAAAGTAATGCTGGTTCTCACTGCCTCCTGGAACCTCTTCAAATGCCCCAGACAATTTGGCCCTCTCTGCTTTCCTGCGGACTCCATCCTCAAAAGCGCCTTTTTTCACTTTCGGCGCCCTCCGGTGGTAAAAAGACAAACGTCCAGCTTTTGCTGCCACAGCAAAGGTGCCAGCGGGGAAAAGTAATGCTGGTTCTCACTGCCTCCTGGAACTCTTTCAAATGCCACAGACAATTTGGCCCTCTCTGCTTTCCTGCGGACTCCATCCTCAAAAGCACCTGTTTTCGCTTTCGGAAGCCTCCGGAGCAAAAAAGACAAACGTCCAGCTTTTGCTGCCACAACAAAGGTGCCAGCGGGGAAAAGTAATGCTGGTTCTCACTGCCTCCTGGAACCCTTTCAAATGCCCCAGACAATTTGGCCCTCTCTGCTTTCCTGCGGACTCCATCCTCAAAAGCACCTGTTTTCGCTTTCGGAAGCCTCCGGAGCAAAAAAGACAAACGTCCAGCTTTTGCTGCCACAACAAAGGTGCCAGCGGGGAAAAGTAATGCTGGTTCTCACTGCCTCCTGGAACCCTTTCAAATGCCCCAGACAATTTGGCCCTCTCTGCTTTCCTGCGGACTCCATCCTCAAAAGCACCTGTTTTCGCTTTCGGCAACCTCCGGAGCAAAAAAGACAAACGTCCAGCTTTTGCTGCCACAGCAAAGGTGCCAGCGGGGAAAAGTAATGCTGGTTCTCACTGCCTCCTGGAACCCTTTCAAATGCCACAGACAATTTGGCCCTCTCTGCTTTCCTGCGGACTCCATCCTCAAAAGCACCTGTTTTCGCTTTCGGCAGCCTCCGGAGCAAAAAAGACAAACGTCCAGCTTTTGCTGCCACAACAAAGGTGCCAGCGGGGAAAAGTAATGCTGGTTCTCACTGCCTCCTGGAACCTCTTCAAATGCCCCAGACAATTTGGCCCTCTCTGCTTTCCTGCGGACTCCATCCTCAAAAGCACCTGTTTTCGCTTTTGGCAACCTCCGGAGCAAAAAAGACAAACGTCCAGCTTTTGCTGCCACAGCAAAGGTGCCAGCGGGGAAAAGTAATGCTGGTTCTCACTGCCTCCTGGAACCCTTTCAAATGCCCCAGACAATTTGGCCCTCTCTGCTTTCCTGCGGACTCCATCCTCAAAAGCACCTGTTTTCGCTTTCGGCAGCCTCTGGAGCAAAAAAGACAAACGTCCAGCTTTTGCTGCCACAGCAAAGGTGCCAGCGGGGAAAAGTAAAGCTGGTTCTCACTGCCTCCTGGAACCCTTTCAAATGCCCCAAACAATTTGGCCCTCTCTGCTTTCCTGCGGACTCTATCCTCAAAAGCGCCTTTTTTCACTTTCGGCGCCCTCCGGTGGTAAAAAGACAAACGTCCAGCTTTTGCTGCCACAGCAAAGGTGCCAGCGGGGAAAAGTAATGCTGGTTCTCACTGCCTCCTGGAACTCTTTCAAATGCCACAGACAATTTGGCCCTCTCTGCTTTCCTGCGGACTCCATCCTCAAAAGCACCTATTTTCGCTTTCGGCAGCCTCCGGAGCATAAAAGACAAACGTCCAGCTTTTGCTGCCACAGCAAAGGTGCCAGCGGGGAAAAGTAATGCTGGTTCTCACTGCCTCCTGGAACCCTTTCAAATGCAACAGACAATTTGGCCCTCTCTGCTTTCCTGTGGACTCCATCCTCAAAAGCACCTGTTTTCGCTTTCGGCAGCCTCCGGAGCAAAAAAGACAAACGTCCAGCTTTTGCTGCCACAGCAAAGGTGCCAGCGGGGAAAAGTAATGCTGGTTCTCACTGCCTCCTGGAACCCTTTCAAATGCCCCAGACAATTTGGCCCTCTCTGCTTTCCTGCGGACTCCATCCTCAAAAGCACCTGTTTTCGCTTTCGGCAGCCTCCGGAGCAAAAAAGACAAACGTCCAGCTTTTGCTGCCACAGCAAAGGTGCCAGCGGGGAAAAGTAATGCTGGTTCTCACTGCCTCCTGGAACCCTTTCAAATGCCCCAGACAATTTGGCCCTCTCTGCTTTCCTGCGGACTCCATCCTCAAAAGCACCTGTTTTCGCTTTCGGCAGCCTCCGGAGCAAAAAAGACAAACGTCCAGCTTTTGCTGCCACAGCAAAGGTGCCAGCGGGGAAAAGTGATGCTGGTTCTCACTGCCTCCTGGAACCCTTTCAAATGCCCCAGACAATTTGGCCCTCTCTGCTTTCCTGCGGACTCCATCCTCAAAAGCACCTGTTTTCGCTTTCGGCAGCCTCCGGAGCAAAAAAGACAAACGTCCAGCTTTTGCTGCCACAACAAAGGTGCCAGCGGGGAAAAGTAATGCTGGTTCTCAGTGCCTCCTGGAACCCTTTCAAATGCCACAGACAATTTGGCCCTCTCTGCTTTCCTGCGGACTCCATCCTCAAAAGCACCTGTTTTCGCTTTCGGCAGCCTCCGGAGAAAAAAAGACAAACGTCCAGCTTTTGCTGCCACAGCAAAGGTGCCAGCGGGGAAAAGTAATGCTGGTTCTCACTGCCTCCTGGAACCTCTTCAAATGCCCCAGACAATTTGGCCCTCTCTGCTTTCCTGCGGACTCCATCCTCAAAAGCACCTGTTTTCGCTTTTGGCAACCTCCGGAGCAAAAAAGACAAAGGTCCAGCTTTTGCTGCCACAGCAAAGGTGCCAGCGGGGAAAAGTAATGCTGGTTCTCACTGCCTCCTGGAACCCTTTCAAATGCCACAGACAATTTGGCCCTCTCTGCTTTCCTGCGGACTCCATCCTCAAAAGCACCTGTTTTCGCTTTCGGCAGCCTCCGGAGCAAAAAAGACAAACGTCCAGCTTTTGCTGCCACAGCAAAGGTGCCAGCGGGGAAAAGTAATGCTGGTTCTCACTGCCTCCTGGAACCCTTTCAAATGCCACAGACAATTTGGCCCTCTCTGCTTTCCTGCGGACTCCATCCTCAAAAGCACCTGTTTTCGCTTTCGGCAGCGTCCGGAGCAAAAAAGACAAACGTCCAGCTTTTGCTGCCACAGCAAAGGTGCCAGCGGGGAAAAGTAATGCTGGTTCTCACTGCCTCCTGGAACCCTTTCAAATGCCCCAGACAATTTGGCCCTCTCTGCTTTCCTGCGGACTCCATCCTCAAAAGCACCTGTTTTCGCTTTCGGCAGCGTCCGGAGCAAAAAAGACAAACGTCCAGCTTTTGCTGCCACAGCAAAGGTGCCAGCGGGGAAAAGTAATGCTGGTTCTCACTGCCTCCTGGAACCTCTTCAAATGCCACAGACAATTTGGCCCTCTCTGCTTTCCTGCGGACTCCATCCTCAAAAGCACCTGTTTTCGCTTTCGGCAGCCTCCGGAGCAAAAAAGACAAACGTCCAGCTTTTGCTGCCACAGCAAAGGTGCCAGCAGGGAAAAGTAATGCTGGTTCTCACTGCCTCCTGGAACCCTTTCAAATGCCCCAGACAATTAAGCCCTCTCTGCTTTCCTGCGGACTCCATCCTCAAAAGCGACTTTTTTCACTTTCGGCGCCCTCCGGTGGTAAAAAGACAAACGTCCAGGTTTTGCTGCCACAGCAAAGGTGCCAGCGGGGAAAAGTGATGCTGGTTCTCACTGCCTCCTGGAACCCTTTCAAATGCCCCAGACAATTTGGCCCTCTCTGCTTTCCTGCGGACTCCATCCTCAAAAGCACCTGTTTTCGCTTTCGGCAGCCTCCGGAGCAAAAAAGACAAACGTCCAGCTTTTGCTGCCACAGCAAAGGTGCCAGCGGGGAAAAGTAATGCTGGTTCTCACTGCCTCCTGGAACTCCTTCAAATGCCCCAGACAATTTGGCCCTCTCTGCTTTCCTGCGGACTCCATCCTCAAAAGCACCTGTTTTCGCTTTCGGCAGCGTCCGGAGCAAAAAAGACAAACGTCCAGCTTTTGCTGCCACAGCATAGGTGCCAGCAAGGAAAAGTAATGCTGGTTCTCACTGCCTCCTGGAACCTCTTCAAATGCCCCAGACAATTTGGCCCTCTCTGCTTTCCTGCGGACTCCATCCTCAAAAGCACCTGTTTTCGCTTTTGGCAACCTCCGGAGCAAAAAAGACAAACGTCCAGCTTTTGCTGCCACAGCAAAAGTGCCAGCGGGGAAAAGTAATGCTGGTTCTCACTGCCTCCTGGAACCCTTTCAAATGCCACAGACAATTTGGCCCTCTCTGCTTTCCTGCGGACTCCATCCTCAAAAGCACCTGTTTTTGCTTTCGGCAGCCTCCGGAGCAAAAAAGACAAACGTCCAGCTTTTGCTGCCACAGCAAAGGTGCCAGCGGGGAAAAGTAAAGCTGGTTCTCACTGCCTCCTGGAACCCTTTCAAATGCCCCTGACAATTTGGCCCTCTCTGCTTTCCTGCGGACTCTATCCTCAAAAGCGCCTTTTTTCACTTTCGGCGCCCTCCGGTGGTAAAAAGACAAACGTCCAGCTTTTGCTGCCACAGCAAAGGTGCCAGCGGGGAAAAGTAATGCTGGTTCTCACTGCCTCCTGGAACTCTTTCAAATGCCACAGACAATTTGGCCCTCTCTGCTTTCCTGCGGACTCCATCCTCAAAAGCACCTATTTTCGCTTTCGGCAGCCTCCGGAACATAAAAGACAAACGTCCAGCTTTTGCTGCCACAGCAAAGGTGCCAGCGGGGAAAAGTAATGCTGGTCCTCACTGCCTCCTGGAACCCTTTCAAATGCCACAGACAATTTGGCCCTCTCTGCTTTCCTGTGGACTCCATCCTCAAAAGCACCTGTTTTCGCTTTCGGCAGCCTCCGGAGCAAAAAAGACAAACGTCCAGCTTTTGCTGCCACAGCAAAGGTGCCAGCGGGGAAAAGTAATGCTGGTTCTCACTGCCTCCTGGAACCCTTTCAAATGCCACAGACAATTTGGCCCTCTCTGCTTTCCTGCGGACTCCATCCTCAAAAGCACCTGTTTTCGCTTTCGGCAGCCTCCGGAGCAAAAAAGACAAACGTCCAGCTTTTGCTGCCACAGCAAAGGTGCCAGCGGGGAAAAGTGATGCTGGTTCTCACTGCCTCCTGGAGCCCTTTCAAATGCCCCAGACAATTTGGCCCTCTCTGCTTTCCTGCGGACTCCATCCTCAAAAGCACCTGTTTTCGCTTTCGGCAGCCTCCGGAGCAAAAAAGACAAACGTCCAGCTTTTGCTGCCACAACAAAGCTGCCAGCGGGGAAAAGTAATGCTGGTTCTCAGTGCCTCCTGGAACCCTTTCAAATGCCCCAGACAATTTGGCCCTCTCTGCTTTCCTGCGGACTCCATCCTCAAAAGCACCTGTTTTCGCTTTCGGCAGCCTCCGGAGCAAAAAAGACAAACGTCCAGCTTTTGCTGCCACAGCAAAGGTGCCAGCGGGGAAAAGTAATGCTGGTTCTCACTGCCTCCTGGAACCCTTTCAAATGCCACAGACAATTTGGCCCTCTCTGCTTTCCTGCGGACTCCATCCTCAAAAGCACCTGTTTTCGCTTTCGGCAGCCTCCGGAGCAAAAAAGACAAACGTCCAGCTTTTGCTGCCACAGCAAAGGTGCCAGCGGGGAAAAGTAATGCTGGTTCTCACTGCCTCCTGGAACCCTTTCAAATGCCACAGACAATTTGGCCCTCTCTGCTTTCCTGCGGACTCCATCCTCAAAAGCACCTGTTTTCGCTTTCGGCAGCGTCCGGAGCAAAAAAGACAAACGTCCAGCTTTTGCTGCCACAGCAAAGGTGCCAGCGGGGAAAAGTAATGCTGGTTCTCACTGCCTCCTGGAACCTCTTCAAATGCCACAGACAATTTGGCCCTCTCTGCTTTCCTGCGGACTCCATCCTCAAAAGCACCTGTTTTCGCTTTCGGCAGCCTCCGGAGCAAAAAAGACAAACGTCCAGCTTTTGCTGCCACAGCAAAGGTGCCAGCGGGGAAAAGTAATGCTGGTTCTCACTGCCTCCTGGAACCCTTTCAAATGCCCCAGACAATTTGGCCCTCTCTGCTTTCCTGCGGACTCTATCCTCAAAAGCGACTTTTTTCACTTTCGGCGCCCTCCGGTGTTAAAAAGACAAACGTCCAGCTTTTGCTGCCACAGCAAAGGTGCCAGCGGGGAAAAGTGATGCTGGTTCTCACTGCCTCCTGGAACCCTTTCAAATGCCACAGACAATTTGGCCCTCTCTGCTTTCCTGCGGACTCCATCCTCAAAAGCACCTGTTTTCGCTTTCGGCAGCCTCCGGAGCAAAAAAGACAAACGTCCAGCTTTTGCTGCCACAGCAAAGGTGCCAGCGGGGAAAAGTGATGCTGGTTCTCACTGCCTCCTGGAACCCTTTCAAATGCCCCTGACAATTTGGCCCTCTCTGCTTTCCTGCGGACTCTATCCTCAAAAGCGCCTTTTTTCACTTTCGGCGCCCTCCGGTGGTAAAAAGACAAACGTCCAGCTTTTGCTGCCACAGCAAAGGTGCCAGCGGGGAAAAGTAATGCTGGTTCTCACTGCCTCCTGGAACTCTTTCAAATGCCACAGACAATTTGGCCCTCTCTGCTTTCCTGCGGACTCCATCCTCAAAAGCACCTATTTTCGCTTTCGGCAGCCTCCGGAGCATAAAAGACAAACGTCCAGCTTTTGCTGCCACAGCAAAGGTGCCAGCGGGGAAAAGTAATGCTGGTCCTCACTGCCTCCTGGAACCCTTTCAAATGCCACAGACAATTTGGCCCTCTCTGCTTTCCTGTGGACTCCATCCTCAAAAGCACCTGTTTTCGCTTTCGGCAGCCTCCGGAGCAAAAAAGACAAACGTCCAGCTTTTGCTGCCACAGCAAAGGTGCCAGCGGGGAAAAGTAATGCTGGTTCTCACTGCCTCCTGGAACCCTTTCAAATGCCACAGACAATTTGGCCCTCTCTGCTTTCCTGCGGACTCCATCCTCAAAAGCACCTGTTTTCGCTTTCGGCAGCCTCCGGAGCAAAAAAGACAAACGTCCAGCTTTTGCTGCCACAGCAAAGGTGCCAGCGGGGAAAAGTAATGCTGGTTCTCACTGCCTCCTGGAACCCTTTCAAATGCCACAGACAATTTGGCCCTCTCTGCTTTCCTGCGGACTCCATCCTCAAAAGCACCTGTTTTCGCTTTCGGCAGCCTCCGGAGCAAAAAAGACAAACGTCCAGCTTTTGCTGCCACAGCAAAGGTGCCAGCGGGGAAAAGTGATGCTGGTTCTCACTGCCTCCTGGAACCCTTTCAAATGCCCCAGACAATTTGGCCCTCTCTGCTTTCCTGCGGACTCCATCCTCAAAAGCACCTGTTTTCGCTTTCGGCAGCCTCCGGAGCAAAAAAGACAAACGTCCAGCTTTTGCTGCCACAACAAAGCTGCCAGCGGGGAAAAGTAATGCTGGTTCTCAGTGCCTCCTGGAACCCTTTCAAATGCCCCAGACAATTTGGCCCTCTCTGCTTTCCTGCGGACTCCATCCTCAAAAGCACCTGTTTTCGCTTTCGGCAGCCTCCGGAGCAAAAAAGACAAACGTCCAGCTTTTGCTGCCACAGCAAAGGTGCCAGCGGGGAAAAGTAATGCTGGTTCTCACTGCCTCCTGGAACCCT
This sequence comes from Vanellus vanellus, assembly GCF_965231255.1. Classification (NCBI taxonomy): domain Eukaryota; kingdom Metazoa; phylum Chordata; class Aves; order Charadriiformes; family Charadriidae; genus Vanellus; species Vanellus vanellus. Next base: position 36,978 of record NW_028127214.1, on the reverse strand, counting down.
TTCAAATGCCACAGACAATTTGGCCCTCTCTGCTTTCCTGCGGACTCCATCCTCAAAAGCACCTGTTTTCGCTTTCGGCAGCCTCCGGAGCAAAAAAGACAAACGTCCAGCTTTTGCTGCCACAGCAAAGGTGCCAGCGGGGAAAAGTAATGCTGGTTCTCACTGCCTCCTGGAACCCTTTCAAATGCCACAGACAATTTGGCCCTCTCTGCTTTCCTGCGGACTCCATCCTCAAAAGCACCTGTTTTCGCTTTCGGCAGCGTCCGTAGCAAAAAAGACAAACGTCCAGCTTTTGCTGCCACAGCAAAGGTGCCAGCGGGGAAAAGTAATGCTGGTTCTCACTGCCTCCTGGAACCTCTTCAAATGCCACAGACAATTTGGCCCTCTCTGCTTTCCTGCGGACTCCATCCTCAAAAGCACCTGTTTTCGCTTTCGGCAGCCTCCGGAGCAAAAAAGACAAACGTCCAGCTTTTGCTGCCACAGCAAAGGTGCCAGCGGGGAAAAGTAATGCTGGTTCTCACTGCCTCCTGGAACCCTTTCAAATGCCCCAGACAATTAAGCCCTCTCTGCTTTCCTGCGGACTCTATCCTCAAAAGCGACTTTTTTCACTTTCGGCGCCCTCCGGTGTTAAAAAGACAAACGTCCAGCTTTTGCTGCCACAGCAAAGGTGCCAGCGGGGAAAAGTGATGCTGGTTCTCACTGCCTCCTGGAACCCTTTCAAATGCCACAGACAATTTGGCCCTCTCTGCTTTCCTGCGGACTCCATCCTCAAAAGCACCTGTTTTCGCTTTCGGCAGCCTCCGGAGCAAAAAAGACAAACGTCCAGCTTTTGCTGCCACAGCAAAGGTGCCAGCGGGGAAAAGTAATGCTGGTTCTCACTGCCTCCTGGAACTCCTTCAAATGCCCCAGACAATTTGGCCCTCTCTGCTTTCCTGCGGACTCCATCCTCAAAAGCACCTGTTTTCGCTTTCGGCAGCCTCCGGAGCAAAAAAGACAAACGTCCAGCTTTTGCTGCCACAGCATAGGTGCCAGCAAGGAAAAGTAATGCTGGTTCTCACTGCCTCCTGGAACTCCTTCAAATGCCCCAGACAATTTGGCCCTCTCTGCTTTCCTGCGGACTCCATCCTCAAAAGCACCTGTTTTCGCTTTCGGCAGCCTCCGGAGCAAAAAAGACAAACGTCCAGCTTTTGCTGCCACAGCAAAGGTGCCAGCGGGGAAAAGTAATGCTGGTTCTCACTGCCTCCTGGAACCCTTTCAAATGCCCCAGACAATTTGGCCCTCTCTGCTTTCCTGCGGACTCCATCCTCAAAAGCACCTGTTTTCGCTTTCGGCAGCGTCCGGAGCAAAAAAGACAAACGTCCAGCTTTTGCTGCCACAGCAAAGGTGCCAGCGGGGAAAAGTAATGCTGGTTCTCACTGCCTCCTGGAACCCTTTCAAATGCCCCAGACAATTTGGCCCTCTCTGCTTTCCTGCGGACTCCATCCTCAAAAGCACCTGTTTTCGCTTTCGGCAACCTCCGGAGCAAAAAAGACAAACGTCCAGCTTTTGCTGCCACAGCAAAGGTGCCAGCGGGGAAAAGTAATGCTGGTTCTCACTGCCTCCTGGAACCCTTTCAAATGCCACAGGCAATTTGGCCCTCTCTGCTTTCCTGTGGACTCCATCCTCAAAAGCACCTGTTTTCGCTTTCGGCAACCTCCGGAGCAAAAAAAACAAACGTCCAGCTTTTGCTGCCACAGCAAAGGTGCCAGCGGGGAAAAGTAATGCTGGTTCTCACTGCCTCCTGGAACCCTTTCAAATGCCCCAGACAATTTGGCCCTCTCTGCTTTCCTGCGGACTCCATCCTCAAAAGCACCTGTTTTCGCTTTCGGCAACCTCCGGAGCAAAAAAGACAAACGTCCAGCTTTTGCTGCCACAGCAAAGGTGCCAGCGGGGAAAAGTAATGCTGGTTCTCACTGCCTCCTGGAACCCTTTCAAATGCCACAGACAATTTGGCCCTCTCTGCTTTCCTGCGGACTCCATCCTCAAAAGCACCTGTTTTCGCTTTCGGCAGCCTCCGGAGCAAAAAAGACAAACGTCCAGCTTTTGCTGCCACAGCAAAGGTGCCAGCGGGGAAAAGTAATGCTGGTTCTCACTGCCTCCTGGAACTCTTTCAAATGCCACAGACAATTTGGCCCTCTCTGCTTTCCTGCGGACTCCATCCTCAAAAGCACCTGTTTTCGCTTTCGGCAGCCTCCGGAGCAAAAAAGACAAACGTCCAGCTTTTGCTGCCACAGCAAAGGTGCCAGCGGGGAAAAGTAATGCTGGTTCTCACTGCCTCCTGGAACCTCTTCAAATGCCCCAGACAATTTGGCCCTCTCTGCTTTCCTGCGGACTCTATCCTCAAAAGCGCCTTTTTTCACTTTCGGCGCCCTCCGGTGGTAAAAAGACAAACGTCCAGCTTTTGCTGCCACAGCAAAGGTGCCAGCGGGGAAAAGTAATGCTGGTTCTCACTGCCTCCTGGAACTCTTTCAAATGCCACAGACAATTTGGCCCTCTCTGCTTTCCTGCGGACTCCATCCTCAAAAGCACCTGTTTTCGCTTTCGGCAGCCTCCGGAGCAAAAAAGACAAACGTCCAGCTTTTGCTGCCACAGCAAAGGTGCCAGCGGGGAAAAGTAATGCTGGTTCTCACTGCCTCCTGGAACCTCTTCAAATGCCCCAGACAATTTGGCCCTCTCTGCTTTCCTGCGGACTCCATCCTCAAAAGCACCTGTTTTCGCTTTCGGCAGCCTCCGGAGCAAAAAAGACAAACGTCCAGCTTTTGCTGCCACAGCAAAGGTGCCAGCGGGGAAAAGTAATGCTGGTTCTCACTGCCTCCTGGAACCCTTTCAAATGCCACAGACAATTTGGCCCTCTCTGCTTTCCTGCGGACTCCATCCTCAAAAGCACCTGTTTTCGCTTTCGGCAGCCTCCGGAGCAAAAAAGACAAACGTCCAGCTTTTGCTGCCACAGCAAAGGTGCCAGCGGGGAAAAGTAATGCTGGTTCTCACTGCCTCCTGGAACCCTTTCAAATGCCACAGACAATTTGGCCCTCTCTGCTTTCCTGCGGACTCCATCCTCAAAAGCACCTGTTTTCGCTTTCGGCAGCCTCCGGAGCAAAAAAGACAAACGTCCAGCTTTTGCTGCCACAGCAAAGGTGCCAGCGGGGAAAAGTAATGCTGGTTCTCACTGCCTCCTGGAACCTCTTCAAATGCCCCAGACAATTTGGCCCTCTCTGCTTTCCTGCGGACTCCATCCTCAAAAGCACCTGTTTTCGCTTTTGGCAGCCTCCGGAGCAAAAAAGACAAACGTCCAGCTTTTGCTGCCACAGCAAAGGTGCCAGCGGGGAAAAGTAATGCTGGTTCTCACTGCCTCCTGGAACCCTTTCAAATGCCACAGACAATTTGGCCCTCTCTGCTTTCCTGCGGACTCCATCCTCAAAAGCACCTGTTTTCGCTTTCGGCAGCCTCCGGAGCAAAAAAGACAAAGGTCCAGCTTTTGCTGCCACAGCAAAGGTGCCAGCGGGGAAAAGTAATGCTGGTTCTCACTGCCTCCTGGAACCCTTTCAAATGCCCCTGACAATTTGGCCCTCTCTGCTTTCCTGCGGACTCTATCCTCAAAAGCGCCTTTTTTCACTTTCGGCGCCCTCCGGTGGTAAAAAGACAAACGTCCAGCTTTTGCTGCCACAGCAGAGGTGCCAGCGGGGAAAAGTAATGCTGGTTCTCACTGCCTCCTGGAACTCTTTCAAATGCCACAGACAATTTGGCCCTCTCTGCTTTCCTGCGGACTCCATCCTCAAAAGCACCTGTTTTCGCTTTCGGAAGCCTCCGGAGCAAAAAAGACAAACGTCCAGCTTTTGCTGCCACAACAAAGGTGCCAGCGGGGAAAAGTAATGCTGGTTCTCACTGCCTCCTGGAACCCTTTCAAATGCCCCAGACAATTTGGCCCTCTCTGCTTTCTTGCGGACTCCATCCTCAAAAGCACCTGTTTTCGCTTTCGGCAACCTCCGGAGCAAAAAAGACAAACGTCCAGCTTTTGCTGCCACAGCAAAGGTGCCAGAGGGGAAAAGTAATGCTGGTTCTCACTGCCTCCTGGAACCCTTTCAAATGCCACAGACAATTTGGCCCTCTCTGCTTTCCTGCGGACTCCATCCTCAAAAGCACCTGTTTTCGCTTTCGGCAGCCTCCGGAGCAAAAAAGACAAACGTCCAGCTTTTGCTGCCACAGCAAAGGTGCCAGCGGGGAAAAGTAATGCTGGTTCTCATTGCCTCCTGGAACCTCTTCAAATGCCCCAGACAATTTGGCCCTCTCTGCTTTCCTGCGGACTCCATCCTCAAAAGCACCTGTTTTCGCTTTTGGCAACCTCCGGAGCAAAAAAGACAAACGTCCAGCTTTTGCTGCCACAGCAAAAGTGCCAGCGGGGAAAAGTAATGCTGGTTCTCACTGCCTCCTGGAACCCTTTCAAATGCCACAGACAATTTGGCCCTCTCTGCTTTCCTGCGGACTCCATCCTCAAAAGCACCTGTTTTCGCTTTCGGCAGCCTCCGGAGCAAAAAAGACAAACGTCCAGCTTTTGCTGCCACAGCAAAGGTGCCAGCGGGGAAAAGTAATGCTGGTTCTCACTGCCTCCTGGAACCCTTTCAAATTCCCCAGACAATTTGGCCCTCTCTGCTTTCCTGCGGACTCCATCCTCAAAAGCACCTGTTTTCGCTTTCGGCAGCCTCCGGAGCAAAAAAGACAAACGTCCAGCTTTTGCTGCCACAACAAAGGTGCCAGAGGGGAAAAGTAATGCTGGTTCTCACTGCCTCCTGGAACCCTTTCAAATGCCCCAGACAATTTGGCCCTCTCTGCTTTCCTGCGGACTCCATCCTCAAAAGCACCTGTTTTCGCTTTCGGCAACCTCCGGAGCAAAAAAGACAAACGTCCAGCTTTTGCTGCCACAGCAAAGGTGCCAGCGGGGAAAAGTAATGCTGGTTCTCACTGCCTCCTGGAACCCTTTCAAATGCCCCTGACAATTTGGCCCTCTCTGCTTTCCTGCGGACTCCATCCTCAAAAGCACCTGTTTTCGCTTTCGGCAGCCTCCGGAGCAAAAAAGACAAACGTCCAGCTTTTGCTGCCACAGCAAAGGTGCCAGCGGGGAAAAGTAATGCTGGTTCTCACTGCCTCCTGGAACCTCTTCAAATGCCCCTGACAATTTGGCCCTCTCTGCTTTCCTGCGGACTCCATCCTCAAAAGCACCTGTTTTCGCTTTTGGCAACCTCCGGAGCAAAAAAGACAAACGTCCAGCTTTTGCTGCCACAGCAAAGGTGCCAGCGGGGAAAAGTAATGCTGGTTCTCACTGCCTCCTGGAACCCTTTCAAATGCCACAGACAATTTGGCCCTCTCTGCTTTCCTGCGGACTCCATCCTCAAAAGCACCTGTTTTCGCTTTCGGCAGCCTCCGGAGCAAAAAAGACAAACGTCCAGCTTTTGCTGCCACAGCAAAGGTGCCAGCGGGGAAAAGTAATGCTGGTTCTCACTGCCTCCTGGAACCCTTTCAAATGCCCCAGACAATTTGGCCCTCTCTGCTTTCCTGCGGACTCCATCCTCAAAAGCACCTGTTTTCGCTTTCGGCAGCCTCCGGAGCAAAAAAGACAAACGTCCAGCTTTAGCTGCCACAGCAAAGGTGCCAGCAGGGAAAAGTAATGCTGGTTCTCACTGCCTCCTGGAACCTCTTCAAATGCCCCAGACAATTTGGCCCTCTCTGCTTTCCTGCGGACTCCATCCTCAAAAGCACCTGTTTTCGCTTTCGGCAGCCTCCGGAGCAAAAAAGACAAACGTCCAGCTTTTGCTGCCACAGCAAAGGTGCCAGCGGGGAAAAATAATGCTGGTTCTCACTGCCTCCTGGAACCCTTTCAAATGCCCCAGACAATTTGGCCCTCTCTGCTTTCCTGCGGACTCCATCCTCAAAAGCACCTGTTTTCGCTTTCGGCAGCGTCCGGAGCAAAAAAGACAAACGTCCAGCTTTTGCTGCCACAACAAAGGTGCCAGCGGGGAAAAGTAATGCTGGTTCTCACTGCCTCCTGGAACCCTTTCAAATGCCACAGACAATTTGGCCCTCTCTGCTTTCCTGCGGACTCCATCCTCAAAAGCACCTGTTTTCGCTTTCGGCAACCTCCGGAGCAAAAAAGACAAACGTCCAGCTTTTGCTGCCACAGCAAAGGTGCCAGCGGGGAAAAGTAATGCTGGTTCTCACTGCCTCCTGGAACCCTTTCAAATGCCACAGACAATTTGGCCCTCTCTGCTTTCCTGCGGACTCCATCCTCAAAAGCACCTGTTTTCGCTTTCGGCAGCCTCCGGAGCAAAAAAGACAAACGTCCAGCTTTTGCTGCCACAGCAAAGGTGCCAGCGGGGAAAAGTAATGCTGGTTCTCACTGCCTCCTGGAACCCTTTCAAATGCCACAGACAATTTGGCCCTCTCTGCTTTCCTGCGGACTCCATCCTCAAAAGCACCTGTTTTCGCTTTCGGCAGCCTCCGGAGCAAAAAAGACAAACGTCCAGCTTTTGCTGCCACAGCAAAGGTGCCAGCGGGGAAAAGTAATGCTGGTTCTCACTGCCTCCTGGAACCCTTTCAAATGCCCCAGACAATTTGGCCCTCTCTGCTTTCCTGCGGACTCTATCCTCAAAAGCGCCTTTTTTCACTTTCGGCGCCCTCCGGTGGTAAAAAGACAAACGTCCAGCTTTTGCTGCCACAGCAGAGGTGCCAGCGGGGAAAAGTAATGCTGGTTCTCACTGCCTCCTGGAACTCTTTCAAATGCCACAGACAATTTGGCCCTCTCTGCTTTCCTGCGGACTCCATCCTCAAAAGCACCTGTTTTCGCTTTCGGAAGCCTCCGGAGCAAAAAAGACAAACGTCCAGCTTTTGCTGCCACAACAAAGGTGCCAGCGGGGAAAAGTAATGCTGGTTCTCACTGCCTCCTGGAACCCTTTCAAATGCCCCTGACAATTTGGCCCTCTCTGCTTTCCTGCGGACTCCATCCTCAAAAGCACCTGTTTTCGCTTTCGGCAGCCTCCGGAGCAAAAAAGACAAACGTCCAGCTTTTGCTGCCACAGCAAAGGTGCCAGCGGGGAAAAGTAATGCTGGTTCTCACTGCCTCCTGGAACCTCTTCAAATGCCCCTGACAATTTGGCCCTCTCTGCTTTCCTGCGGACTCCATCCTCAAAAGCACCTGTTTTCGCTTTTGGCAACCTCCGGAGCAAAAAAGACAAACGTCCAGCTTTTGCTGCCACAGCAAAGGTGCCAGCGGGGAAAAGTAATGCTGGTTCTCACTGCCTCCTGGAACCCTTTCAAATGCCACAGACAATTTGGCCCTCTCTGCTTTCCTGCGGACTCCATCCTCAAAAGCACCTGTTTTCGCTTTCGGCAAACTCCGGAGCAAAAAAGACAAACGTCCAGCTTTTGCTGCCACAGCAAAGGTGCCAGCGGGGAAAAGTAATGCTGGTTCTCACTGCCTCCTGGAACCCTTTCAAATGCCCCAGACAATTTGGCCCTCTCTGCTTTCCTGCGGACTCCATCCTCAAAAGCACCTGTTTTCGCTTTCGGCAGCCTCCGGAGCAAAAAAGACAAACGTCCAGCTTTAGCTGCCACAGCAAAGGTGCCAGCGGGGAAAAGTAATGCTGGTTCTCACTGCCTCCTGGAACCTCTTCAAATGCCCCAGACAATTTGGCCCTCTCTGCTTTCCTGCGGACTCCATCCTCAAAAGCACCTGTTTTCGCTTTCGGCAGCCTCCGGAGCAAAAAAGACAAACGTCCAGCTTTTGCTGCCACAGCAAAGGTGCCAGCGGGGAAAAATAATGCTGGTTCTCACTGCCTCCTGGAACCCTTTCAAATGCCCCAGACAATTTGGCCCTCTCTGCTTTCCTGCGGACTCCATCCTCAAAAGCACCTGTTTTCGCTTTCGGCAGCGTCCGGAGCAAAAAAGACAAACGTCCAGCTTTTGCTGCCACAACAAAGGTGCCAGCGGGGAAAAGTAATGCTGGTTCTCACTGCCTCCTGGAACCCTTTCAAATGCCACAGACAATTTGGCCCTCTCTGCTTTCCTGCGGACTCCATCCTCAAAAGCACCTGTTTTCGCTTTCGGCAACCTCCGGAGCAAAAAAGACAAACGTCCAGCTTTTGCTGCCACAGCAAAGGTGCCAGCGGGGAAAAGTAATGCTGGTTCTCACTGCCTCCTGGAACCCTTTCAAATGCCACAGACAATTTGGCCCTCTCTGCTTTCCTGAGGACTCCATCCTCAAAAGCACCTGTTTTCGCTTTCGGCAGCCTCCGGAGCAAAAAAGACAAACGTCCAGCTTTTGCTGCCACAGCAAAGGTGCCAGCGGGGAAAAGTAATGCTGGTTCTCACTGCCTCCTGGAACCCTTTCAAATGCCACAGACAATTTGGCCCTCTCTGCTTTCCTGCGGACTCCATCCTCAAAAGCACCTGTTTTCGCTTTCGGCAGCCTCCGGAGCAAAAAAGACAAACGTCCAGCTTTTGCTGCCACAGCAAAGGTGCCAGCGGGGAAAAGTAATGCTGGTTCTCACTGCCTCCTGGAACCCTTTCAAATGCCCCAGACAATTTGGCCCTCTCTGCTTTCCTGCGGACTCTATCCTCAAAAGCGCCTTTTTTCACTTTCGGCGCCCTCCGGTGGTAAAAAGACAAACGTCCAGCTTTTGCTGCCACAGCAGAGGTGCCAGCGGGGAAAAGTAATGCTGGTTCTCACTGCCTCCTGGAACTCTTTCAAATGCCACAGACAATTTGGCCCTCTCTGCTTTCCTGCGGACTCCATCCTCAAAAGCACCTGTTTTCGCTTTCGGAAGCCTCCGGAGCAAAAAAGACAAACGTCCAGCTTTTGCTGCCACAACAAAGGTGCCAGCGGGGAAAAGTAATGCTGGTTCTCACTGCCTCCTGGAACCCTTTCAAATGCCACAGACAATTTGGCCCTCTCTGCTTTCCTGCGGACTCCATCCTCAAAAGCACCTGTTTTCGCTTTCGGCAACCTCCGGAGCAAAAAAGACAAACGTCCAGCTTTTGCTGCCACAGCAAAGGTGCCAGCGGGGAAAAGTAATGATGGTTCTCACTGCCTCCTGGAACCCTTTCAAATGCCACAGACAATTTGGCCCTCTCTGCTTTCCTGCGGACTCCATCCTCAAAAGCACCTGTTTTCGCTTTCGGCAGCCTCCGGAGCAAAAAAGACAAACGTCCAGCTTTTGCTGCCACAGCAAAGGTGCCAGCGGGGAAAAGTAATGCTGGTTCTCACTGCCTCCTGGAACCTCTTCAAATGCCCCAGACAATTTGGCCCTCTCTGCTTTCCTGCGGACTCCATCCTCAAAAGCACCTGTTTTCGCTTTTGGCAACCTCCGGAGCAAAAAAGACAAACGTCCAGCTTTTGCTGCCACAGCAAAAGTGCCAGCGGGGAAAAGTAATGCTGGTTCTCACTGCCTCCTGGAACCCTTTCAAATGCCACAGACAATTTGGCCCTCTCTGCTTTCCTGCGGACTCCATCCTCAAAAGCACCTGTTTTCGCTTTCGGCAGCCTCTGGAGCAAAAAAGACAAACGTCCAGCTTTTGCTGCCACAGCAAAGGTGCCAGCGGGGAAAAGTAAAGCTGGTTCTCACTGCCTCCTGGAACCCTTTCAAATGCCCCTGACAATTTGGCCCTCTCTGCTTTCCTGCGGAATCTATCCTCAAAAGCGCCTTTTTTCACTTTCGGCGCCCTCCGGTGGTAAAAAGACAAACGTCCAGCTTTTGCTGCCACAGCAAAGGTGCCAGCGGGGAAAAGTAATGCTGGTTCTCACTGCCTCCTGGAACTCTTTCAAACGCCACAGACAATTTGGCCCTCTCTGCTTTCCTGCGGACTCCATCCTCAAAAGCACCTATTTTCGCTTTCGGCAGCCTCCGGAGCATAAAAGACAAACGTCCAGCTTTTGCTGCCACAGCAAAGGTGCCAGCGGGGAAAAGTAATGCTGGTTCTCACTGCCTCCTGGAACCCTTTCAAATGCCACAGACAATTTGGCCCTCTCTGCTTTCCTGCGGACTCCATCCTCAAAAGCACCTGTTTTCGCTTTCGGCAGCCTCCGGAGCAAAAAAGACAAACGTCCAGCTTTTGCTGCCACAGCAAAGGTGCCAGCGGGGAAAAGTAATGCTGGTTCTCACTGCCTCCTAGAACCCTTTCAAATGCCACAGACAATTTGGCCCTCTCTGCTTTCCTGCGGACTCCATCCTCAAAAGCACCTGTTTTCGCTTTCGGCAGCCTCCGGAGCAAAAAAGACAAACGTCCAGCTTTTGCTGCCACAGCAAAGGTGCCAGCGGGGAAAAGTGATGCTGGTTCTCACTGCCTCCTGGAACCCTTTCAAATGCCCCAGACAATTTGGCCCTCTCTGCTTTCCTGCGGACTCCATCCTCAAAAGCACCTGTTTTCGCTTTCGGCAGCCTCCGGAGCAAAAAAGACAAACGTCCAGCTTTTGCTGCCACAACAAAGCTGCCAGCGGGGAAAAGTAATGCTGGTTCTCAGTGCCTCCTGGAACCCTTTCAAATGCCCCAGACAATTTGGCCCTCTCTGCTTTCCTGCGGACTCCATCCTCAAAAGCACCTGTTTTCGCTTTTGGCAACCTCCGGAGCAAAAAAGACAAACGTCCAGCTTTTGCTGCCACAGCAAAGGTGCCAGCGGGGAAAAGTAATGCTGGTTCTCACTGCCTCCTGGAACCCTTTCAAATGCCCCAGACAATTTGGCCCTCTCTGCTTTCCTGCGGACTCCATCCTCAAAAGCACCTGTTTTCGCTTTCGGCAGCCTCCGGAGCAAAAAAGACAAACGTCCAGCTTTTGCTGCCACAGCAAAGGTGCCAGCGGGGAAAAGTAATGCTGGTTCTCACTGCCTCCTGGAACCCTTTCAAATGCCCCTGACAATTTGGCCCTCTCTGCTTTCCTGCGGACTCTATCCTCAAAAGCACCTGTTTTTGCTTTCGGCAGCCTCCGGAGCAAAAAAGACAAACGTCCAGCTTTTGCTGCCACAGCAAAGGTGCCAGCAGGGAAAAGTAATGCTGGTTCTCACTGCCTCCTGGAACCTCTTCAAATGCCACAGACAATTTGGCACTCTCTGCTTTCCTGCGGACTCCATCCTCAAAAGCACCTGTTTTCGCTTTTGGCAACCTCCGGAGCAAAAAAGACAAACGTCCAGCTTTTGCTGGCACAGCAAAGGTGCCAGCGGGGAAAAGTAATGCTGGTTCTCACTGCCTCCTGGAACCTGTTCAAATGCCCCAGACAATTTGGCCCTCTCTGCTTTCCTGCGGACTCCATCCTCAAAAGCACCTGTTTTCGCTTTCGGCAGCCTCCGGAGCAAAAAAGACAAACGTCCAGCTTTTGCTGCCACAGCAAAGGTGCCAGCGGGGAAAAGTAATGCTGGTTCTCACTGCCTCCTGGAACCCTTTCAAATGCCACAGACAATTTGGCCCTCTCTGCTTTCCTGCGGACTCCATCCTCAAAAGCACCTGTTTTCGCTTTCGGCAGCCTCCGGAGCAAAAAAGACAAACGTCCAGCTTTTGCTGCCACAGCAAAGGTGCCAGCGGGGAAAAGTAATGCTGGTTCTCACTGCCTCCTGGAACCCTTTCAAATTCCCCAGACAATTTGGCCCTCTCTGCTTTCCTGCGGACTCCATCCTCAAAAGCACCTGTTTTCGCTTTCGGCAGCCTCCGGAGCAAAAAAGACAAACGTCCAGCTTTTGCTGCCACAACAAAGGTGCCAGAGGGGAAAAGTAATGCTGGTTCTCACTGCCTCCTGGAACCCTTTCAAATGCCCCAGACAATTTGGCCCTCTCTGCTTTCCTGCGGACTCCATCCTCAAAAGCACCTGTTTTCGCTTTCGGCAACCTCCGGAGCAAAAAAGACAAACGTCCAGCTTTTGCTGCCACAGCAAAGGTGCCAGCGGGGAAAAGTAATGCTGGTTCTCACTGCCTCCTGGAACCCTTTCAAATGCCCCTGACAATTTGGCCCTCTCTGCTTTCCTGCGGACTCCATCCTCAAAAGCACCTGTTTTCGCTTTCGGCAGCCTCCGGAGCAAAAAAGACAAACGTCCAGCTTTTGCTGCCACAGCAAAGGTGCCAGCGGGGAAAAATAATGCTGGTTCTCACTGCCTCCTGGAACCCTTTCAAATGCCCCAGACAATTTGGCCCTCTCTGCTTTCCTGCGGACTCCATCCTCAAAAGCACCTGTTTTCGCTTTCGGCAGCGTCCGGAGCAAAAAAGACAAACGTCCAGCTTTTGCTGCCACAACAAAGGTGCCAGCGGGGAAAAGTAATGCTGGTTCTCACTGCCTCCTGGAACCCTTTCAAATGCCACAGACAATTTGGCCCTCTCTGCTTTCCTGCGGACTCCATCCTCAAAAGCACCTGTTTTCGCTTTCGGCAACCTCCGGAGCAAAAAAGACAAACGTCCAGCTTTTGCTGCCACAGCAAAGGTGCCAGCGGGGAAAAGTAATGCTGGTTCTCACTGCCTCCTGGAACCCTTTCAAATGCCACAGACAATTTGGCCCTCTCTGCTTTCCTGCGGACTCCATCCTCAAAAGCACCTGTTTTCGCTTTCGGCAGCCTCCGGAGCAAAAAAGACAAACGTCCAGCTTTTGCTGCCACAGCAAAGGTGCCAGCGGGGAAAAGTAATGCTGGTTCTCACTGCCTCCTGGAACCCTTTCAAATGCCACAGACAATTTGGCCCTCTCTGCTTTCCTGCGGACTCCATCCTCAAAAGCACCTGTTTTCGCTTTCGGCAGCCTCCGGAGCAAAAAAGACAAACGTCCAGCTTTTGCTGCCACAGCAAAGGTGCCAGCGGGGAAAAGTAATGCTGGTTCTCACTGCCTCCTGGAACCTCTTCAAATGCCACAGACAATTTGGCCCTCTCTGCTTTCCTGCGGACTCTATCCTCAAAAGCGCCTTTTTTCACTTTCGGCGCCCTCCGGTGGTAAAAAGACAAACGTCCAGCTTTTGCTGCCACAGCAAAGGTGCCAGCGGGGAAAAGTAATGCTGGTTCTCACTGCCTCCTGGAACCCTTTCAAATGCCCCAGACAATTTGGCCCTCTCTGCTTTCCTGCGGACTCCATGCTCAAAAGCACCTGTTTTCGCTTTTGGCAACCTCCGGAGCAAAAAAGACAAACGTCCAGCTTTTGCTGCCACAGCAAAGGTGCCAGCGGGGAAAAGTAATGCTGGTTCTCACTGCCTCCTGGAACCCTTTCAAATGCCCCAGACAATTTGGCCCTCTCTGCTTTCCTGCGGACTCCATCCTCAAAAGCACCTGTTTTCGCTTTCGGCAGCCTCCGGAGCAAAAAAGACAAACGTCCAGCTTTTGCTGCCACAGCAAAGGTGCCAGCGGGGAAAAGTAATGCTGGTTCTCACTGCCTCCTGGAACCCTTTCAAATGCCCCTGACAATTTGGCCCTCTCTGCTTTCCTGCGGACTCTATCCTCAAAAGCACCTGTTTTTGCTTTCGGCAGCCTCCGGAGCAAAAAAGACAAACGTCCAGCTTTTGCTGCCACAGCAAAGGTGCCAGCGGGGAAAAGTAATGCTGGTTCTCACTGCCTCCTGGAACCTCTTCAAATGCCACAGACAATTTGGCCCTCTCTGCTTTCCTGCGGACTCCATCCTCAAAAGCACCTGTTTTCGCTTTTGGCAACCTCCGGAGCAAAAAAGACAAACGTCCAGCTTTTGCTGGCACAGCAAAGGTGCCAGCGGGGAAAAGTAATGCTGGTTCTCACTGCCTCCTGGAACCTGTTCAAATGCCCCAGACAATTTGGCCCTCTCTGCTTTCCTGCGGACTCCATCCTCAAAAGCACCTGTTTTCGCTTTCGGCAGCCTCCGGAGCAAAAAAGACAAACGTCCAGCTTTTGCTGCCACAGCAAAGGTGCCAGCGGGGAAAAGTAATGCTGGTTCTCACTGCCTCCTGGAACCCTTTCAAATGCCACAGACAATTTGGCCCTCTCTGCTTTCCTGCGGACTCCATCCTCAAAAGCACCTGTTTTCGCTTTCGGCAGCCTCCGGAGCAAAAAAGACAAACGTCCAGCTTTTGCTGCCACAGCAAAGGTGCCAGCGGGGAAAAGTAATGCTGGTTCTCACTGCCTCCTGGAACCCTTTCAAATTCCCCAGACAATTTGGCCCTCTCTGCTTTCCTGCGGACTCCATCCTCAAAAGCACCTGTTTTCGCTTTCGGCAAACTCCGGAGCAAAAAAGACAAACGTCCAGCTTTTGCTGCCACAACAAAAGTGCCAGAGGGGAAAAGTAATGCTGGTTCTCACTGCCTCCTGGAACCCTTTCAAATGCCCCAGACAATTTGGCCCTCTCTGCTTTCCTGCGGACTCCATCCTCAAAAGCACCTGTTTTCGCTTTCGGCAACCTCCGGAGCAAAAAAGACAAACGTCCAGCTTTTGCTGCCACAGCAAAGGTGCCAGCGGGGAAAAGTAATGCTGGTTCTCACTGCCTCCTGGAACCCTTTCAAATGCCCCTGACAATTTGGCCCTCTCTGCTTTCCTGCGGACTCCATCCTCAAAAGCACCTGTTTTCGCTTTTGGCAACCTCCGGAGCAAAAAAGACAAACGTCCAGCTTTTGCTGCCACAGCAAAGGTGCCAGCGGGGAAAAGTAATGCTGGTTCTCACTGCCTCCTGGAACCCTTTCAAATGCCACAGACAATTTGGCCCTCTCTGCTTTCCTGCGGACTCCATCCTCAAAAGCACCTGTTTTCGCTTTCGGCAAACTCCGGAGCAAAAAAGACAAACGTCCAGCTTTTGCTGCCACAGCAAAGGTGCCAGCGGGGAAAAGTAATGCTGGTTCTCACTGCCTCCTGGAACCCTTTCAAATGCCCCAGACAATTTGGCCCTCTCTGCTTTCCTGCGGACTCCATCCTCAAAAGCACCTGTTTTCGCTTTCGGCAGCCTCCGGAGCAAAAAAGACAAACGTCCAGCTTTAGCTGCCACAGCAAAGGTGCCAGCGGGGAAAAGTAATGCTGGTTCTCACTGCCTCCTGGAACCTCTTCAAATGCCCCAGACAATTTGGCCCTCTCTGCTTTCCTGCGGACTCCATCCTCAAAAGCACCTGTTTTCGCTTTCGGCAGCCTCCGGAGCAAAAAAGACAAACGTCCAGCTTTTGCTGCCACAGCAAAGGTGCCAGCGGGGAAAAATAATGCTGGTTCTCACTGCCTCCTGGAACCCTTTCAAATGCCCCAGACAATTTGGCCCTCTCTGCTTTCCTGCGGACTCCATCCTCAAAAGCACCTGTTTTCGCTTTCGGCAACCTCCGGAGCAAAAAAGACAAACGTCCAGCTTTTGCTGCCACAGCAAAGGTGCCAGCGGGGAAAAGTAATGCTGGTTCTCACTGCCTCCTGGAACCCTTTCAAATGCCACAGACAATTTGGCCCTCTCTGCTTTCCTGCGGACTCCATCCTCAAAAGCACCTGTTTTCGCTTTCGGCAGCCTCCGGAGCAAAAAAGACAAACGTCCAGCTTTTGCTGCCACAGCAAAGGTGCCAGCGGGGAAAAGTAATGCTGGTTCTCACTGCCTCCTGGAACCCTTTCAAATGCCCCAGACAATTTGGCCCTCTCTGCTTTCCTGCGGACTCCATCCTCAAAAGCACCTGTTTTCGCTTTCGGCAGCCTCCGGAGCAAAAAAGACAAACGTCCAGCTTTTGCTGCCACAGCAAAGGTGCCAGCGGGGAAAAGTAATGCTGGTTCTCACTGCCTCCTGGAACCTCTTCAAATGCCACAGACAATTTGGCCCTCTCTGCTTTCCTGCGGACTCTATCCTCAAAAGCGCCTTTTTTCACTTTCGGCGCCCTCCGGTGGTAAAAAGACAAACGTCCAGCTTTTGCTGCCACAGCAAAGGTGCCAGCGGGGAAAAGTAATGCTGGTTCTCACTGCCTCCTGGAACTCTTTCAAATGCCACAGACAATTTGGCCCTCTCTGCTTTCCTGCGGACTCCATCCTCAAAAGCACCTGTTTTCGCTTTCGGCAGCCTCCGGAGCAAAAAAGACAAACGTCCAGCTTTTGCTGCCACAGCAAAGGTGCCAGCGGGGAAAAGTAATGCTGGTTCTCACTGCCTCCTGGAACCCTTTCAAATGCCCCAGACAATTTGGCCCTCTCTGCTTTCCTGCGGACCCCATCCTCAAAAGCACCTGTTTTCGCTTTCGGCAACCTCCGGAGCAAAAAAGACAAACGTCCAGCTTTTGCTGCCACAGCAAAGGTGCCAGCGGGGAAAAGTAATGCTGGTTCTCACTGCCTCCTGGAACCCTTTCAAATGCCCCAGACAATTTGGCCCTCTCTGCTTTCCTGCGGACTCCATCCTCAAAAGCACCTGTTTTCGCTTTCGGCAGCCTCCGGAGCAAAAAAGACAAACGTCCAGCTTTTGCTGCCACAGCAAAGGTGCCAGCGGGGAAAAGTAATGCTGGTTCTCACTGCCTCCTGGAACCTCTTCAAATGCCCCAGACAATTTGGCCCTCTCTGCTTTCCTGCGGACTCCATCCTCAAAAGCACCTGTTTTCGCTTTCGGCAGCCTCCGGAGCAAAAAAGACAAACGTCCAGCTTTTGCTGCCACAGCAAAGGTGCCAGCGGGGAAAAGTAATGCTGGTTCTCACTGCCTCCTGGAACCTCTTCAAATGCCACAGACAATTTGGCCCTCTCTGCTTTCCTGCGGACTCCATCCTCAAAAGCACCTGTTTTCGATTTCGGCAGCCTCCGGAGCAAAAAAGACAAACGTCCAGCTTTTGCTGCCACAGCAAAGGTGCCAGCGGGGAAAAGTAATGCTGGTTCTCACTGCCTCCTGGAACCCTTTCAAATGCCACAGACAATTTGGCCCTCTCTGCTTTCCTGCGGACTCCATCCTCAAAAGCACCTGTTTTCGCTTTCGGCAGCCTCCGGAGCAAAAAAGACAAACGTCCAGCTTTTGCTGCCACAGCAAAGGTGCCAGCGGGGAAAAGTAATGCTGGTTCTCACTGCCTCCTGGAACCCTTTCAAATGCCACAGACAATTTGGCCCTCTCTGCTTTCCTGCGGACTCCATCCTCAAAAGCACCTGTTTTCGCTTTCGGCAGCCTCCGGAGCAAAAAAGACAAACGTCCAGCTTTTGCTGCCACAGCAAAGGTGCCAGCGGGGAAAAGTAATGCTGGTTCTCACTGCCTCCTGGAACCCTTTCAAATGCCACAGACAATTTGGCCCTCTCTGCTTTCCTGCGGACTCCATCCTCAAAAGCACCTGTTTTCGCTTTCGGCAGCCTCCGGAGCAAAAAAGACAAATGTCCAGCTTTTGCTGCCACAGCAAAGGTGCCAGCGGGGAAAAGTAATGCTGGTTCTCACTGCCTCCTGGAACCCTTTCAAATGCCCCTGACAATTTGGCCCTCTCTGCTTTCCTGCGGACTCCATCCTCAAAAGCACCTGTTTTCGCTTTCGGCAGCCTCCGGAGCAAAAAAGACAAACGTCCAGCTTTTGCTGCCACAGCAAAGGTGCCAGCGGGGAAAAGTAATGCTGGTTCTCACTGCCTCCTGGAACCCTTTCAAATGCCACAGACAATTTGGCCCTCTCTGCTTTCCTGCGGACTCCATCCTCAAAAGCACCTGTTTTCGCTTTCGGCAGCCTCCGGAGCAAAAAAGACAAACGTCCAGCTTTTGCTGCCACAGCAAAGGTGCCAGCGGGGAAAAGTAATGCTGGTTCTCACTGCCTCCTGGAACCCTTTCAAATGCCACAGACAATTTGGCCCTCTCTGCTTTCCTGCGGACTCCATCCTCAAAAGCACCTGTTTTCGCTTTCGGCAGCCTCCGGAGCAAAAAAGACAAACGTCCAGCTTTTGCTGTCACAGCAAAGGGGCCAGCGGGGAAAAGTGATGCTGGTTCTCACTGCCTCCTGGAACCCTTTCAAATGCCACAGACAATTTGGCCCTCTCTGCTTTCCTGCGGACTCCATCCTCAAAAGCACCTGTTTTCGCTTTCGGCAGCCTCCGGAGCAAAAAAGACAAACGTCCAGCTTTTGCTGCCACAACAAAGGTGCCAGCGGGGAAAAGTAATGCTGGTTCTCAGTGCCTCCTGGAACCCTTTCAAATGCCCCAGACAATTTGGCCCTCTCTGCTTTCCTGCGGACTCCATCCTCAAAAGCACCTGTTTTCGCTTTTGGCAACCTCCGGAGAAAAAAAGACAAACGTCCAGCTTTTGCTGCCACAGCAAAGGTGCCAGCGGGGAAAAGTAATGCTGGTTCTCACTGCCTCCTGGAACCCTTTCAAATGCCCCTGACAATTTGGCCCTCTCTGCTTTCCTGCGGACTCTATCCTCAAATCGCCTTTTTTCACTTTCGGCGCCCTCCGGTGGTAAAAAGACAAACGTCCAGCTTTTGCTGCCACAGCAAAGGTGCCAGCGGGGAAAAGTAATGCTGGTTCTCACTGCCTACTGGAACTCTTTCAAATGCCACAGACAATTTGGCCCTCTCTGCTTTCCTGCGGACTCCATCCTCAAAAGCACCTGTTTTCGCTTTCGGCAGCCTCCGGAGCATAAAAGACAAACGTCCAGCTTTTGCTGCCACAGCAAAGGTGCCAGCGGGGAAAAGTAATGCTGGTTCTCACTGCCTCCTGGAACCCTTTCAAATGCCCCAGACAATTTGGCCCTCTCTGCTTTCCTGCGGACTCCATCCTCAAAAGCACCTGTTTTCGCTTTCGGCAGCCTCCGGAGCAAAAAAGACAAACGTCCAGCTTTTGCTGCCACAGCAAAGGTGCCAGCGGGGAAAAGTAATGCTGGTTCTCACTGCCTCCTGGAACCCTTTCAAATGCCACAGACAATTTGGCCCTCTCTGCTTTCCTGCGGACTCCATCCTCAAAAGCACCTGTTTTCGCTTTCGGCAGCCTCCGGAGCAAAAAAGACAAACGTCCAGCTTTTGCTGCCACAGCAAAGGTGCCAGCGGGGAAAAGTAATGCTGGTTCTCACTGCCTCCTGGAACCCTTTCAAATGCCCCAGACAATTTGGCCCTCTCTGCTTTCCTGCGGACTCCATCCTCAAAAGCACCTGTTTTCGCTTTCGGCAACCTCCGGAGCAAAAAAGACAAACGTCCAGCTTTTGCTGCCACAGCAAAGGTGCCAGCGGGGAAAAGTAATGCTGGTTCTCACTGCCTCCTGGAACCCTTTCAAATGCCACAGACAATTTGGCCCTCTCTGCTTTCCTGCGGACTCCATCCTCAAAAGCACCTGTTTTCGCTTTCGGCAGCCTCCGGAGCAAAAAAGACAAACGTCCAGCTTTTGCTGCCACAGCAAAGGTGCCAGCGGGGAAAAGTAATGCTGGTTCTCACTGCCTCCTGGAACCTCTTCAAATGCCCCTGACAATTTGGCCCTCTCTGCTTTCCTGCGGACTCTATCCTCAAAAGCGCCTTTTTTCACTTTCGGCGCCCTCCGGTGGTAAAAAGACAAACGTCCAGCTTTTGCTGCCACAGCAAAGGTGCCAGCGGGGAAAAGTAATGCTGGTTCTCACTGCCTCCTGGAACTCTTTCAAATGCCACAGACAATTTGGCCCTCTCTGCTTTCCTGCGGACTCCATCCTCAAAAGCACCTGTTTTCGCTTTCGGCAGCCTCCGGAGCAAAAAAGACAAACGTCCAGCTTTTGCTGCCACAGCAAAGGAGCCAGCGGGGAAAAGTAATGCTGGTTCTCACTGCCTCCTGGAACCCTTTCAAATGCCCCAGACAATTTGTCCCTCTCTGCTTTCCTGCGGACCCCATCCTCAAAAGCACCTGTTTTCGCTTTCGGCAACCTCCGGAGCAAAAAAGACAAACGTCCAGCTTTTGCTGCCACAGCAAAGGTGCCAGCGGGGAAAAGTAATGCTGGTTCTCACTGCCTCCTGGAACCCTTTCAAATGCCCCAGACAATTTGGCCCTCTCTGCTTTCCTGCGGACTCCATCCTCAAAAGCACCTGTTTTCGCTTTCGGCAGCCTCCGGAGCAAAAAAGACAAACGTCCAGCTTTTGCTGCCACAGCAAAGGTGCCAGCGGGGAAAAGTAATGCTGGTTCTCACTGCCTCCTGGAACCTCTTCAAATGCCCCAGACAATTTGGCCCTCTCTGCTTTCCTGCGGACTCCATCCTCAAAAGCACCTGTTTTCGCTTTCGGCAGCCTCCGGAGCAAAAAAGACAAACGTCCAGCTTTTGCTGCCACAGCAAAGGTGCCAGCGGGGAAAAGTAATGCTGGTTCTCACTGCCTCCTGGAACCCTTTCAAATGCCACAGACAATTTGGCCCTCTCTGCTTTCCTGCGGACTCCATCCTCAAAAGCACCTGTTTTCGCTTTCGGCAGCCTCCGGAGCAAAAAAGACAAACGTCCAGCTTTTGCTGCCACAGCAAAGGTGCCAGCGGGGAAAAGTAATGCTGGTTCTCAGTGCCTCCTGGAACCCTTTCAAATGCCCCTGACAATTTGGCCCTCTCTGCTTTCCTGCGGACTCTATCCTCAAAAGCGCCTTTTTTCACTTTCGGCGCCCTCCGGTGGTAAAAAGACAAACGTCCAGCTTTTGCTGCCACAGCAAAGGTGCCAGCGGGGAAAAGTAATGCTGGTTCTCACTGCCTCCTGGAACTCTTTCAAATGCCACAGACAATTTGGCCCTCTCTGCTTTCCTGCGGACTCCATCCTCAAAAGCACCTGTTTTCGCTTTCGGCAGCCTCCGGAGCAAAAAAGACAAACGTCCAGCTTTTGCTGCCACAGCAAAGGTGCCAGCGGGGAAAAGTAATGCTGGTTCTCACTGCCTCCTGGAACCCTTTCAAATGCCACAGACAATTTGGCCCTCTCTGCTTTCCTGTGGACTCCATCCTCAAAAGCACCTGTTTTCGCTTTCGGCAGCCTCCGGAGCAAAAAAGACAAACGTCCAGCTTTTGCTGCCACAGCAAAGGTGCCAGCGGGGAAAAGTAATGCTGGTTCTCACTGCCTCCTGGAACCCTTTCAAATGCCACAGACAATTTGGCCCTCTCTGCTTTCCTGCGGACTCCATCCTCAAAAGCACCTGTTTTCGCTTTCGGCAGCCTCCGGAGCAAAAAAGACAAACGTCCAGCTTTTGCTGCAACAGCAAAGGTGCCAGCGGGGAAAAGTAATGCTGGTTCTCACTGCCTCCTGGAACCCTTTCAAATGCCCCAGACAATTTGGCCCTCTCTGCTTTCCTGCGGACTCCATCCTTAAAAGCACCTGTTTTCGCTTTCGGCAGCCTCCGGAGCAAAAAAGACAAACGTCCAGCTTTTGCTGCCACAGCAAAGGTGCCAGCGGGGAAAAGTAAAGCTGGTTCTCACTGCCTCCTGGAACCCTTTCAAATGCCCCAGACAATTTGGCCCTCTCTGCTTTCCTGCGGACTCCATCCTCAAAAGCACCTGTTTTCGCTTTCGGCAGCCTCCGGAGCAAAAAAGACAAACGTCCAGCTTTTGCTGCCACAACAAAGCTGCCAGCGGGGAAAAGTAATGCTGGTTCTCAGTGCCTCCTGGAACCCTTTCAAATGCCCCAGACAATTTGGCCCTCTCTGCTTTCCTGCGGACTCCATCCTCAAAAGCACCTGTTTTCGCTTTTGGCAACCTCCGGAGCAAAAAAGACAAACGTCCAGCTTTTGCTGCCACAGCAAAGGTGCCAGCGGGGAAAAGTAATGCTGGTTCTCACTGCCTCCTGGAACCCTTTCAAATGCCACAGACAATTTGGCCCTCTCTGCTTTCCTGCGGACTCCATCCTCAAAAGCACCTGTTTTCGCTTTCGGCAGCCTCCGGAGCAAAAAAGACAAACGTCCAGCTTTTGCTGCCACAGCAAAGGTGCCAGCGGGGAAAAGTAATGCTGGTTCTCACTGCCTCCTGGAACCCTTTCAAATGCCCCTGACAATTTGGCCCTCTCTGCTTTCCTGCGGACTCTATCCTCAAATCGCCTTTTTTCACTTTCGGCGCCCTCCGGTGGTAAAAAGACAAACGTCCAGCTTTTGCTGCCACAGCAAAGGTGCCAGCGGGGAAAAGTAATGCTGGTTCTCACTGCCTCCTGGAACTCTTTCAAATGCCCCAGACAATTTGGCCCTCTCTGCTTTCCTGCGGACTCCATCCTCAAAAGCACCTATTTTCGCTTTCGGCAGCCTCCGGAGCGTAAAAGACAAACGTCCAGCTTTTGCTGCCACAGCAAAGGTGCCAGCGGGGAAAAGTAATGCTGGTTCTCACTGCCTCCTGGAACCCTTTCAAATGCCACAGACAATTTGGCCCTCTCTGCTTTCCTGCGGACTCCATCCTCAAAAGCACCTGTTTTCGCTTTCGGCAGCCTCCGGAGCAAAAAAGACAAACGTCCAGCTTTTGCTGCCACAGCAAAGGTGCCAGCGGGGAAAAGTAATGCTGGTTCTCACTGCCTCCTGGAACCCTTTCAAATGCCACAGACAATTTGGCCCTCTCTGCTTTCCTGCGGACTCCATCCTCAAAAGCACCTGTTTTCGCTTTCGGCAGCCTCCGGAGCAAAAAAGACAAACGTCCAGCTTTTGCTGCCACAGCAAAGGTGCCAGCGGGGAAAAGTAATGCTGGTTCTCACTGCCTCCTGGAACCTCTTCAAATGCCCCTGACAATTTGGCCCTCTCTGCTTTCCTGCGGACTCTATCCTCAAAAGCGCCTTTTTTCACTTTCGGCGCCCTCCGGTGGTAAAAAGACAAACGTCCAGCTTTTGCTGCCACA
Organism: Vanellus vanellus; assembly: GCF_965231255.1. Classification (NCBI taxonomy): domain Eukaryota; kingdom Metazoa; phylum Chordata; class Aves; order Charadriiformes; family Charadriidae; genus Vanellus; species Vanellus vanellus. Next base: position 14,302 of record NW_028127214.1, on the reverse strand, counting down.
GCAAAGGTGCCAGCGGGGAAAAGTAATGCTGGTTCTCACTGCCTCCTGGAACTCTTTCAAATGCCACAGACAATTTGGCCCTCTCTGCTTTCCTGCGGACTCCATCCTCAAAAGCACCTGTTTTCGCTTTCGGCAGCCTCCGGAGCAAAAAAGACAAACGTCCAGCTTTTGCTGCCACAGCAAAGGAGCCAGCGGGGAAAAGTAATGCTGGTTCTCACTGCCTCCTGGAACCCTTTCAAATGCCCCAGACAATTTGTCCCTCTCTGCTTTCCTGCGGACCCCATCCTCAAAAGCACCTGTTTTCGCTTTCGGCAACCTCCGGAGCAAAAAAGACAAACGTCCAGCTTTTGCTGCCACAGCAAAGGTGCCAGCGGGGAAAAGTAATGCTGGTTCTCACTGCCTCCTGGAACCCTTTCAAATGCCCCAGACAATTTGGCCCTCTCTGCTTTCCTGCGGACTCCATCCTCAAAAGCACCTGTTTTCGCTTTCGGCAGCCTCCGGAGCAAAAAAGACAAACGTCCAGCTTTTGCTGCCACAGCAAAGGTGCCAGCGGGGAAAAGTAATGCTGGTTCTCACTGCCTCCTGGAACCTCTTCAAATGCCCCAGACAATTTGGCCCTCTCTGCTTTCCTGCGGACTCCATCCTCAAAAGCACCTGTTTTCGCTTTCGGCAGCCTCCGGAGCAAAAAAGACAAACGTCCAGCTTTTGCTGCCACAGCAAAGGTGCCAGCGGGGAAAAGTAATGCTGGTTCTCACTGCCTCCTGGAACCCTTTCAAATGCCACAGACAATTTGGCCCTCTCTGCTTTCCTGCGGACTCCATCCTCAAAAGCACCTGTTTTCGCTTTCGGCAGCCTCCGGAGCAAAAAAGACAAACGTCCAGCTTTTGCTGCCACAGCAAAGGTGCCAGCGGGGAAAAGTAATGCTGGTTCTCAGTGCCTCCTGGAACCCTTTCAAATGCCCCTGACAATTTGGCCCTCTCTGCTTTCCTGCGGACTCTATCCTCAAAAGCGCCTTTTTTCACTTTCGGCGCCCTCCGGTGGTAAAAAGACAAACGTCCAGCTTTTGCTGCCACAGCAAAGGTGCCAGCGGGGAAAAGTAATGCTGGTTCTCACTGCCTCCTGGAACTCTTTCAAATGCCACAGACAATTTGGCCCTCTCTGCTTTCCTGCGGACTCCATCCTCAAAAGCACCTGTTTTCGCTTTCGGCAGCCTCCGGAGCAAAAAAGACAAACGTCCAGCTTTTGCTGCCACAGCAAAGGTGCCAGCGGGGAAAAGTAATGCTGGTTCTCACTGCCTCCTGGAACCCTTTCAAATGCCACAGACAATTTGGCCCTCTCTGCTTTCCTGTGGACTCCATCCTCAAAAGCACCTGTTTTCGCTTTCGGCAGCCTCCGGAGCAAAAAAGACAAACGTCCAGCTTTTGCTGCCACAGCAAAGGTGCCAGCGGGGAAAAGTAATGCTGGTTCTCACTGCCTCCTGGAACCCTTTCAAATGCCACAGACAATTTGGCCCTCTCTGCTTTCCTGCGGACTCCATCCTCAAAAGCACCTGTTTTCGCTTTCGGCAGCCTCCGGAGCAAAAAAGACAAACGTCCAGCTTTTGCTGCAACAGCAAAGGTGCCAGCGGGGAAAAGTAATGCTGGTTCTCACTGCCTCCTGGAACCCTTTCAAATGCCCCAGACAATTTGGCCCTCTCTGCTTTCCTGCGGACTCCATCCTTAAAAGCACCTGTTTTCGCTTTCGGCAGCCTCCGGAGCAAAAAAGACAAACGTCCAGCTTTTGCTGCCACAGCAAAGGTGCCAGCGGGGAAAAGTAAAGCTGGTTCTCACTGCCTCCTGGAACCCTTTCAAATGCCCCAGACAATTTGGCCCTCTCTGCTTTCCTGCGGACTCCATCCTCAAAAGCACCTGTTTTCGCTTTCGGCAGCCTCCGGAGCAAAAAAGACAAACGTCCAGCTTTTGCTGCCACAACAAAGCTGCCAGCGGGGAAAAGTAATGCTGGTTCTCAGTGCCTCCTGGAACCCTTTCAAATGCCCCAGACAATTTGGCCCTCTCTGCTTTCCTGCGGACTCCATCCTCAAAAGCACCTGTTTTCGCTTTTGGCAACCTCCGGAGCAAAAAAGACAAACGTCCAGCTTTTGCTGCCACAGCAAAGGTGCCAGCGGGGAAAAGTAATGCTGGTTCTCACTGCCTCCTGGAACCCTTTCAAATGCCACAGACAATTTGGCCCTCTCTGCTTTCCTGCGGACTCCATCCTCAAAAGCACCTGTTTTCGCTTTCGGCAGCCTCCGGAGCAAAAAAGACAAACGTCCAGCTTTTGCTGCCACAGCAAAGGTGCCAGCGGGGAAAAGTAATGCTGGTTCTCACTGCCTCCTGGAACCCTTTCAAATGCCCCTGACAATTTGGCCCTCTCTGCTTTCCTGCGGACTCTATCCTCAAATCGCCTTTTTTCACTTTCGGCGCCCTCCGGTGGTAAAAAGACAAACGTCCAGCTTTTGCTGCCACAGCAAAGGTGCCAGCGGGGAAAAGTAATGCTGGTTCTCACTGCCTCCTGGAACTCTTTCAAATGCCACAGACAATTTGGCCCTCTCTGCTTTCCTGCGGACTCCATCCTCAAAAGCACCTATTTTCGCTTTCGGCAGCCTCCGGAGCGTAAAAGACAAACGTCCAGCTTTTGCTGCCACAGCAAAGGTGCCAGCGGGGAAAAGTAATGCTGGTTCTCACTGCCTCCTGGAACCCTTTCAAATGCCACAGACAATTTGGCCCTCTCTGCTTTCCTGCGGACTCCATCCTCAAAAGCACCTGTTTTCGCTTTCGGCAGCCTCCGGAGCAAAAAAGACAAACGTCCAGCTTTTGCTGCCACAGCAAAGGTGCCAGCGGGGAAAAGTAATGCTGGTTCTCACTGCCTCCTGGAACCCTTTCAAATGCCACAGACAATTTGGCCCTCTCTGCTTTCCTGCGGACTCCATCCTCAAAAGCACCTGTTTTCGCTTTCGGCAGCCTCCGGAGCAAAAAAGACAAACGTCCAGCTTTTGCTGCCACAGCAAAGGTGCCAGCGGGGAAAAGTAATGCTGGTTCTCACTGCCTCCTGGAACCCTTTCAAATGCCCCTGACAATTTGGCCCTCTCTGCTTTCCTGCGGAGTCTATCCTCAAAAGCGCCTTTTTTCACTTTCGGCGCCCTCCGGTGGTAAAAAGACAAACGTCCAGCTTTTGCTGCCACAGCAAAGGTGCCAGCGGGGAAAAGTAATGCTGGTTCTCACTGCCTCCTGGAACTCTTTCAAATGCCACAGACAATTTGGCCCTCTCTGCTTTCCTGCGGACTCCATCCTCAAAAGCACCTGTTTTCGCTTTCGGAAGCCTCCGGAGCAAAAAAGACAAACGTCCAGCTTTTGCTGCCACAACAAAGGTGCCAGCGGGGAAAAGTAATGCTGGTTCTCACTGCCTCCTGGAACCCTTTCAAATGCCCCAGACAATTTGGCCCTCTCTGCTTTCCTGCGGACTCCATCCTCAAAAGCACCTGTTTTCGCTTTCGGCAACCTCCGGAGCAAAAAAGACAAACGTCCAGCTTTTGCTGCCACAGCAAAGGTGCCAGCGGGGAAAAGTAATGCTGGTTCTCACTGCCTCCTGGAACCCTTTCAAATGCCACAGACAATTTGGCCCTCTCTGCTTTCCTGCGGACTCCATCCTCAAAAGCATCTGTTTTCGCTTTCGGCAGCCTCCGGAGCAAAAAAGATAAACGTCCAGCTTTTGCTGCCACAGCAAAGGTGCCAGCGGGGAAAAGTAATGCTGGTTCTCACTGCCTCCTGGAACCTCTTCAAATGCCCCAGACAATTTGGCCCTCTCTGCTTTCCTGCGGACTCCATCCTCAAAAGCACCTGTTTTCGCTTTTGGCAACCTCCGGAGCAAAAAAGACAAACGTCCAGCTTTTGCTGCCACAGCAAAAGTGCCAGCGGGGAAAAGTAATGCTGGTTCTCACTGCCTCCTGGAACCCTTTCAAATGCCACAGACAATTTGGCCCTCTCTGCTTTCCTGCGGACTCCATCCTCAAAAGCACCTGTTTTCGCTTTCGGCAGCCTCTGGAGCAAAAAAGACAAACGTCCAGCTTTTGCTGCCACAGCAAAGGTGCCAGCGGGGAAAAGTAAAGCTGGTTCTCACTGCCTCCTGGAACCCTTTCAAATGCCCCTGACAATTTGGCCCTCTCTGCTTTCCTGCGGAATCTATCCTCAAAAGCGCCTTTTTTCACTTTCGGCGCCCTCCGGTGGTAAAAAGACAAACGTCCAGCTTTTGCTGCCACAGCAAAGGTGCCAGCGGGGAAAAGTAATGCTGGTTCTCACTGCCTCCTGGAACTCTTTCAAATGCCACAGACAATTTGGCCCTCTCTGCTTTCCTGCGGACTCCATCCTCAAAAGCACCTATTTTCGCTTTCGGCAGCCTCCGGAGCAAAAAAGACAAACGTCCAGCTTTTGCTGCCACAGCAAAGGTGCCAGCGGGGAAAAGTAATGCTGGTTCTCACTGCCTCCTGGAACCCTTTCAAATGCCACAGACAATTTGGCCCTCTCTGCTTTCCTGTGGACTCCATCCTCAAAAGCACCTGTTTTCGCTTTCGGCAGCCTCCGGAGCAAAAAAGACAAACGTCCAGCTTTTGCTGCCACAGCAAAGGTGCCAGCGGGGAAAAGTAATGCTGGTTCTCACTGCCTCCTGGAACCCTTTCAAATGCCACAGACAATTTGGCCCTCTCTGCTTTCCAGCGGACTCCATCCTCAAAAGAACCTGTTTTCGCTTTCGGCAGCCTCCGGAGCAAAAAAGACAAACGTCCAGCTTTTGCTGCCACAGCAAAGGTGCCAGCGGGGAAAAGTAAAGCTGGTTCTCACTGCCTCCTGGAACCCTTTCAAATGCCCCAGACAATTTGGCCCTCTCTGCTTTCCTGCGGACTCCATCCTCAAAAGCACCTGTTTTCGCTTTCGGCAGCCTCCGGAGCAAAAAAGACAAACGTCCAGCTTTTGCTGCCACAACAAAGCTGCCAGCGGGGAAAAGTAATGCTGGTTCTCAGTGCCTCCTGGAACCCTTTCAAATGCCCCAGACAATTTGGCCCTCTCTGCTTTCCTGCGGACTCCATCCTCAAAAGCACCTGTTTTCGCTTTTGGCAGCCTCCGGAGCAAAAAAGACAAACGTCCAGCTTTTGCTGCCACAGCAAAGGTGCCAGCGGGGAAAAGTAATGCTGGTTCTCACTGCCTCCTGGAACCCTTTCAAATGCCACAGACAATTTGGCCCTCTCTGCTTTCCTGCGGACTCCATCCTCAAAAGCACCTGTTTTCGCTTTCGGCAGCCTCCGGAGCAAAAAAGACAAACGTCCAGCTTTTGCTGCCACAGCAAAGGTGCCAGCGGGGAAAAGTAATGCTGGTTCTCACTGCCTCCTGGAACCCTTTCAAATGCCCCAGACAATTTGGCCCTCTCTGCTTTCCTGCGGACTCTATCCTCAAATCGCCTTTTTTCACTTTCGGCGCCCTCCGGTGGTAAAAAGACAAACGTCCAGCTTTTGCTGCCACAGCAAAGGTGCCAGCGGGGAAAAGTAATGCTGGTTCTCACTGCTTCCTGGAACCCTTTCAAATGCCACAGACAATTTGGCCCTCTCTGCTTTCCTGCGGACTCCATCCTCAAAAGCACCTGTTTTCGCTTTCGGCAGCCTCCGGAGCATAAAAGACAAACGTCCAGCTTTTGCTGCCACAGCAAAGGTGCCAGCGGGGAAAAGTAATGCTGGTTCTCACTGCCTCCTGGAACCCTTTCAAATGCCACAGACAATTTGGCCCTCTCTGCTTTCCTGCGGACTCCATCCTCAAAAGCACCTGTTTTCGCTTTCGGCAGCCTCCGGAGCAAAAAAGACAAACGTCCAGCTTTTGCTGCCACAGCAAAGGTGCCAGCGGGGAAAAGTAATGCTGGTTCTCACTGCCTCCTGGAACCCTTTCAAATGCCACAGACAATTTGGCCCTCTCTGCTTTCCTGCGGACTCCATCCTCAAAAGCACCTGTTTTCGCTTTCGGCAGCCTCCGGAGCAAAAAAGACAAACGTCCAGCTTTTGCTGCCACAACAAAGGTGCCAGCGGGGAAAAGTAATGCTGGTTCTCACTGCCTCCTGGAACCCTTTCAAATGCCACAGACAATTTGGCCCTCTCTGCTTTCCTGCGGACTCCATCCTCAAAAGCACCTGTTTTCGCTTTCGGCAACCTCCGGAGCAAAAAAGACAAACGTCCAGCTTTTGCTGCCACAGCAAAGGTGCCAGCGGGGAAAAGTAATGCTGGTTCTCACTGCCTCCTGGAACCCTTTCAAATGCCCCTGACAATTTGGCCCTCTCTGCTTTCCTGCGGACTCCATCCTCAAAAGCACCTGTTTTCGCTTTCGGCAGCCTCCGGAGCAAAAAAGACAAACGTCCAGCTTTTGCTGCCACAGCAAAGGTGCCAGCGGGGAAAAGTAATGCTGGTTCTCACTGCCTCCTGGAACCTCTTCAAATGCCCCAGACAATTTGGCCCTCTCTGCTTTCCTGCGGACTCCATCCTCAAAAGCACCTGTTTTCGCTTTTGGCAACCTCCGGAGCAAAAAAGACAAACGTCCAGCTTTTGCTGCCACAGCAAAGGTGCCAGCGGGGAAAAGTAATGCTGGTTCTCACTGCCTCCTGGAACCCTTTCAAATGCCCCAGACAATTTGGCCCTCTCTGCTTTCCTGCGGACTCCATCCTCAAAAGCACCTGTTTTCGCTTTCGGCAGCCTCCGGAGCAAAAAAGACAAACGTCCAGCTTTTGCTGCCACAGCAAAGGTGCCAGCGGGGAAAAGTAATGCTGGTTCTCACTGCCTCCTGGAACCCTTTCAAATGCCACAGACAATTTGGCCCTCTCTGCTTTCCTGCGGACTCCATCCTCAAAAGCACCTGTTTTCGCTTTCGGCAAACTCCGGAGCAAAAAAGACAAACGTCCAGCTTTTGCTGCCACAGCAAAGGTGCCAGCGGGGAAAAGTAATGCTGTTTCTCACTGCCTCCTGGAACCCTTTCAAATGCCCCAGACAATTTGGCCCTCTCTGCTTTCCTGCGGACTCCATCCTCAAAAGCACCTGTTTTCGCTTTCGGCAGCCTCCGGAGCAAAAAAGACAAACGTCCAGCTTTTGCTGCCACAGCAAAGGTGCCAACGGGGAAAAGTAATGCTGGTTCTCACTGCCTCCTGGAACCCTTTCAAATGCCACAGACAATTTGGCCCTCTCTGCTTTCCTGCGGACTCCATCCTCAAAAGCACCTGTTTTCGCTTTCGGCAGCCTCCGGAGCAAAAAAGACAAACGTCCAGCTTTTGCTGCCACAGCAAAGGTGCCAGCGGGGAAAAGTAATGCTGGTTCTCACTGCCTCCTGGAACCCTTTCAAATGCCACAGACAATTTGGCCCTCTCTGCTTTCCTGAGGACTCCATCCTCAAAAGCACCTGTTTTCGCTTTCGGCAGCCTCCGGAGCAAAAAAGACAAACGTCCAGCTTTTGCTGCCACAGCAAAGGTGCCAGCGGGGAAAAGTAATGCTGGTTCTCACTGCCTCCTGGAACCCTTTCAAATGCCCCAGACAATTTGGCCCTCTCTGCTTTCCTGCGGACTCCATCCTCAAAAGCACCTGTTTTCGCTTTCGGCAACCTCCGGAGCAAAAAAGACAAACGTCCAGCTTTTGCTGCCACAGCAAAGGTGCCAGCGGGGAAAAGTAATGCTGGTTCTCACTGCCTCCTGGAACCCTTTCAAATGCCACAGACAATTTGGCCCTCTCTGCTTTCCTGCGGACTCCATCCTCAAAAGCACCTGTTTTTGCTTTCGGCAGCCTCCGGAGCAAAAAAGACAAACGTCCAGCTTTTGCTGCCACAGCAAAGGTGCCAGCGGGGAAAAGTAATGCTGGTTCTCACTGCCTCCTGGAACCTGTTCAAATGCCCCAGACAATTTGGCCCTCTCTGCTTTCCTGCGGACTCCATCCTCAAAAGCACCTGTTTTCGCTTTCGGCAGCCTCCGGAGCAAAAAAGACAAACGTCCAGCTTTTGCTGCCACAGCAAAGGTGCCAGCGGGGAAAAGTAATGCTGGTTCTCACTGCCTCCTGGAACCCTTTCAAATGCCCCAGACAATTTGGCCCTCTCTGCTTTCCTGCGGACTCTATCCTCAAATCGCCTTTTTTCACTTTCGGCGCCCTCCGGTTGTAAAAAGACAAACGTCCAGCTTTTGCTGCCACAGCAAAGGTGCCAGCGGGGAAAAGTAATGCTGGTTCTCACTGCTTCCTGGAACCCTTTCAAATGCCACAGACAATTTGGCCCTCTCTGCTTTCCTGCGGACTCCATCCTCAAAAGCACCTATTTTCGCTTTCGGCAGCCTCCGGAGCATAAAAGACAAACGTCCAGCTTTTGCTGCCACAGCAAAGGTGCCAGCGGGGAAAAGTAATGCTGGTTCTCACTGCCTCCTGGAACCCTTTCAAATGCCACAGACAATTTGGCCCTCTCTGCTTTCCTGCGGACTCCATCCTCAAAAGCACCTGTTTTCGCTTTCGGCAGCCTCCGGAGCAAAAAAGACAAACGTCCAGCTTTTGCTGCCACAGCAAAGGTGCCAGCGGGGAAAAGTAATGCTGGTTCTCACTGCCTCCTGGAACCCTTTCAAATGCCACAGACAATTTGGCCCTCTCTGCTTTCCTGCGGACTCCATCCTCAAAAGCACCTGTTTTCGCTTTCGGCAGCCTCCGGAGCAAAAAAGACAAACGTCCAGCTTTTGCTGCCACAACAAAGGTGCCAGCGGGGAAAAGTAATGCTGGTTCTCACTGCCTCCTGGAACCCTTTCAAATGCCACAGACAATTTGGCCCTCTCTGCTTTCCTGCGGACTCCATCCTCAAAAGCACCTGTTTTCGCTTTCGGCAACCTCCGGAGCAAAAAAGACAAACGTCCAGCTTTTGCTGCCACAGCAAAGGTGCCAGCGGGGAAAAGTAATGCTGGTTCTCACTGCCTCCTGGAACCCTTTCAAATGCCCCTGACAATTTGGCCCTCTCTGCTTTCCTGCGGACTCCATCCTCAAAAGCACCTGTTTTCGCTTTCGGCAGCCTCCGGAGCAAAAAAGACAAACGTCCAGCTTTTGCTGCCACAGCAAAGGTGCCAGCGGGGAAAAGTAATGCTGGTTCTCACTGCCTCCTGGAACCTCTTCAAATGCCCCAGACAATTTGGCCCTCTCTGCTTTCCTGCGGACTCCATCCTCAAAAGCACCTGTTTTCGCTTTCGGCAGCCTCCGGAGCAAAAAAGACAAACGTCCAGCTTTTGCTGCCACAGCAAAGGTGCCAGCGGGGAAAAGTAATGCTGGTTCTCACTGCCTCCTGGAACCCTTTCAAATGCCCCAGACAATTTGGCCCTCTCTGCTTTCCTGCGGACTCCATCCTCAAAAGCACCTGTTTTCGCTTTCGGCAGCCTCCGGAGCAAAAAAGACAAACGTCCAGCTTTTGCTGCCACAGCAAAGGTGCCAGCGGGGAAAAGTAATGCTGGTTCTCACTGCCTCCTGGAACCCTTTCAAATGCCACAGACAATTTGGCCCTCTCTGCTTTCCTGCGGACTCCATCCTCAAAAGCACCTGTTTTCGCTTTCGGCAAACTCCGGAGCAAAAAAGACAAACGTCCAGCTTTTGCTGCCACAGCAAAGGTGCCAGCGGGGAAAAGTAATGCTGGTTCTCACTGCCTCCTGGAACCCTTTCAAATGCCCCAGACAATTTGGCCCTCTCTGCTTTCCTGCGGACTCCATCCTCAAAAGCACCTGTTTTCGCTTTCGGCAGCCTCCGGAGCAAAAAAGACAAACGTCCAGCTTTTGCTGCCACAGCAAAGGTGCCAACGGGGAAAAGTAATGCTGGTTCTCACTGCCTCCTGGAACCCTTTCAAATGCCACAGACAATTTGGCCCTCTCTGCTTTCCTGCGGACTCCATCCTCAAAAGCACCTGTTTTCGCTTTCGGCAGCCTCCGGAGCAAAAAAGACAAACGTCCAGCTTTTGCTGCCACAGCAAAGGTGCCAGCGGGGAAAAGTAATGCTGGTTCTCACTGCCTCCTGGAACCCTTTCAAATGCCACAGACAATTTGGCCCTCTCTGCTTTCCTGAGGACTCCATCCTCAAAAGCACCTGTTTTCGCTTTCGGCAGCCTCCGGAGCAAAAAAGACAAACGTCCAGCTTTTGCTGCCACAGCAAAGGTGCCAGCGGGGAAAAGTAATGCTGGTTCTCACTGCCTCCTGGAACCCTTTCAAATGCCCCAGACAATTTGGCCCTCTCTGCTTTCCTGCGGACTCCATCCTCAAAAGCACCTGTTTTCGCTTTCGGCAACCTCCGGAGCAAAAAAGACAAACGTCCAGCTTTTGCTGCCACAGCAAAGGTGCCAGCGGGGAAAAGTAATGCTGGTTCTCACTGCCTCCTGGAACCCTTTCAAATGCCACAGACAATTTGGCCCTCTCTGCTTTCCTGCGGACTCCATCCTCAAAAGCACCTGTTTTCGCTTTCGGCAGCCTCCGGAGCAAAAAAGACAAACGTCCAGCTTTTGCTGCCACAGCAAAGGTGCCAGCGGGGAAAAGTAATGCTGGTTCTCACTGCCTCCTGGAACCTCTTCAAATGCCCCAGACAATTTGGCCCTCTCTGCTTTCCTGCGGACTCCATCCTCAAAAGCACCTGTTTTCGCTTTCGGCAGCCTCCGGAGCAAAAAAGACAAACGTCCAGCTTTTGCTGCCACAGCAAAGGTGCCAGCGGGGAAAAGTAATGCTGGTTCTCACTGCCTCCTGGAACCTGTTCAAATGCCCCAGACAATTTGGCCCTCTCTGCTTTCCTGCGGACTCCATCCTCAAAAGCAGCTGTTTTCGCTTTCGGCAGCCTCCGGAGCAAAAAAGACAAACGTCCAGCTTTTGCTGCCACAGCAAAGGTGCCAGCGGGGAAAAGTAATGCTGGTTCTCACTGCCTCCTGGAACCCTTTCAAATGCCGCAGACAATTTGGCCCTCTCTGCTTTCCTGCGGACTCCATCCTCAAAAGCACCTGTTTTCGCTTTCGGCAGCCTCCGGAGCAAAAAAGACAAACGTCCAGCTTTTGCTGCCACAGCAAAGGTGCCAGCGGGGAAAAGTAATGCTGGTTCTCACTGCCTCCTGGAACCCTTTCAAATGCCACAGACAATTTGGCCCTCTCTGCTTTCCTGCGGACTCCATCCTCAAAAGCACCTGTTTTCGCTTTCGGCAGCCTCCGGAGCAAAAAAGACAAACGTCCAGCTTTTGCTGCCACAACAAAGGTGCCAGCGGGGAAAAGTAATGCTGGTTCTCACTGCCTCCTGGAACCCTTTCAAATGCCACAGACAATTTGGCCCTCTCTGCTTTCCTGCGGACTCCATCCTCAAAAGCACCTGTTTTCGCTTTCGGCAGCCTCCGGAGCAAAAAAGACAAACGTCCAGCTTTTGCTGCCACAGCAAAGGTGCCAGCGGGGAAAAGTAATGCTGGTTCTCACTGCCTCCTGGAACCCTTTCAAATGCCCCTGACAATTTGGCCCTCTCTGCTTTCCTGCGGACTCCATCCTCAAAAGCACCTGTTTTCGCTTTCGGCAGCCTCCGGAGCAAAAAAGACAAACGTCCAGCTTTTGCTGCCACAGCAAAGGTGCCAACGGGGAAAAGTAATGCTGGTTCTCACTGCCTCCTGGAACCCTTTCAAATGCCACAGACAATTTGGCCCTCTCTGCTTTCCTGCGGACTCCATCCTCAAAAGCACCTGTTTTCGCTTTCGGCAGCCTCCGGAGCAAAAAAGACAAACGTCCAGCTTTTGCTGCCACAGCAAAGGTGCCAGCGGGGAAAAGTAATGCTGGTTCTCACTGCCTCCTGGAACCCTTTCAAATGCCACAGACAATTTGGCCCTCTCTGCTTTCCTGAGGACTCCATCCTCAAAAGCACCTGTTTTCGCTTTCGGCAGCCTCCGGAGCAAAAAAGACAAACGTCCAGCTTTTGCTGCCACAGCAAAGGTGCCAGCGGGGAAAAGTAATGCTGGTTCTCACTGCCTCCTGGAACCTCTTCAAATGCCCCAGACAATTTGGCCCTCTCTGCTTTCCTGCGGACTCCATCCTCAAAAGCACCTGTTTTCGCTTTCGGCAGCCTCCGGAGCAAAAAAGACAAACGTCCAGCTTTTGCTGCCACAGCAAAGGTGCCAGCGGGGAAAAGTAATGCTGGTTCTCACTGCCTCCTGGAACCCTTTCAAATGCCACAGACAATTTGGCCCTCTCTGCTTTCCTGCGGACTCCATCCTCAAAAGCACCTGTTTTCGCTTTCGGCAGCCTCCGGAGCAAAAAAGACAAACGTCCAGCTTTTGCTGCCACAGCAAAGGTGCCAGCGGGGAAAAGTAATGCTGGTTCTCACTGCCTCCTGGAACCCTTTCAAATGCCACAGACAATTTGGCCCTCTCTGCTTTCCTGCGGACTCCATCCTCAAAAGCACCTGTTTTCGCTTTCGGCAGCCTCCGGAGCAAAAAAGACAAACGTCCAGCTTTTGCTGCCACAGCAAAGGTGCCAGCGGGGAAAAGTAATGCTGGTTCTCACTGCCTCCTGGAACCCTTTCAAATGCCACAGACAATTTGGCCCTCTCTGCTTTCCTGAGGACTCCATCCTCAAAAGCACCTGTTTTCGCTTTCGGCAGCCTCCGGAGCAAAAAAGACAAACGTCCAGCTTTTGCTGCCACAGCAAAGGTGCCAGCGGGGAAAAGTAATGCTGGTTCTCACTGCCTCCTGGAACCCTTTCAAATGCCCCAGACAATTTGGCCCTCTCTGCTTTCCTGCGGACTCCATCCTCAAAAGCACCTGTTTTCGCTTTCGGCAACCTCCGGAGCAAAAAAGACAAACGTCCAGCTTTTGCTGCCACAGCAAAGGTGCCAGCGGGGAAAAGTAATGCTGGTTCTCACTGCCTCCTGGAACCCTTTCAAATGCCACAGACAATTTGGCCCTCTCTGCTTTCCTGCGGACTCCATCCTCAAAAGCACCTGTTTTTGCTTTCGGCAGCCTCCGGAGCAAAAAAGACAAACGTCCAGCTTTTGCTGCCACAGCAAAGGTGCCAGCGGGGAAAAGTAATGCTGGTTCTCACTGCCTCCTGGAACCTCTTCAAATGCCCCAGACAATTTGGCCCCTCTCTGCTTTCCTGCGGACTCCATCCTCAAAAGCACCTGTTTTCGCTTTCGGCAGCCTCCGGAGCAAAAAAGACAAACGTCCAGCTTTTGCTGCCACAGCAAAGGTGCCAGCGGGGAAAAGTAATGCTGGTTCTCACTGCCTCCTGGAACCTGTTCAAATGCCCCAGACAATTTGGCCCTCTCTGCTTTCCTGCGGACTCCATCCTCAAAAGCACCTGTTTTCGCTTTCGGCAGCCTCCGGAGCAAAAAAGACAAACGTCCAGCTTTTGCTGCCACAGCAAAGGTGCCAGCGGGGAAAAGTAATGCTGGTTCTCACTGCCTCCTGGAACCCTTTCAAATGCCACAGACAATTTGGCCCTCTCTGCTTTCCTGCGGACTCCATCCTCAAAAGCACCTGTTTTCGCTTTCGGCAGCCTCCGGAGCAAAAAAGACAAACGTCCAGCTTTTGCTGCCACAGCAAAGGTGCCAGCGGGGAAAAGTAATGCTGGTTCTCACTGCCTCCTGGAACCCTTTCAAATGCCACAGACAATTTGGCCCTCTCTGCTTTCCTGCGGACTCCATCCTCAAAAGCACCTGTTTTCGCTTTCGGCAGCCTCCGGAGCAAAAAAGACAAACGTCCCGCTTTTGCTGCCACAACAAAGGTGCCAGCGGGGAAAAGTAATGCTGGTTCTCACTGCCTCCTGGAACCCTTTCAAATGCCACAGACAATTTGGCCCTCTCTGCTTTCCTGCGGACTCCATCCTCAAAAGCACCTGTTTTCGCTTTCGGCAGCCTCCGGAGCAAAAAAGACAAACGTCCAGCTTTTGCTGCCACAGCAAAGGTGCCAGCGGGGAAAAGTAATGCTGGTTCTCACTGCCTCCTGGAACCCTTTCAAATGCCACAGACAATTTGGCCCTCTCTGCTTTCCTGAGGACTCCATCCTCAAAAGCACCTGTTTTCGCTTTCGGCAGCCTCCGGAGCAAAAAAGACAAACGTCCAGCTTTTGCTGCCACAGCAAAGGTGCCAGCGGGGAAAAGTAATGCTGGTTCTCACTGCCTCCTGGAACCCTTTCAAATGCCACAGACAATTTGGCCCTCTCTGCTTTCCTGCGGACTCCATCCTCAAAAGCACCTGTTTTTCGCTTTCGGCAGCCTCCGGAGCAAAAAAGACAAACGTC
>NW_028127215.1:0-10170 GCF_965231255.1 Vanellus vanellus | reverse complement strand
CCCTCCGCGCATGCGCTCCCCCCCCCTTTTTTTTTTTTTTGGGAAGGAAAAGTTCGGAGCATTTTTTTTTTTTTTACCCATCTATATATATATTTTGTTTTTCAGTATTCCAATTATTTTTTTTTTTTCTTTTTGAAATTCCCTCCCCTCTCCTTCCAACGCCCCCCCCCCCCCACACACACACCCCACAACACCCCCTCCCCACCACCACCACCACCACCACCTCCCCCTCTCCCTCCCCTTCTTTCCCCATCCCCCGGCGCCCCCCGACCTGCCTCCCCGCACCCCGAATATGACATCAGCAAGAGTAAATCTCTTCTTTTTTTTTTTTTTTTTTTTTTTTTTTGCCGCCCCCCCCCCCCCCCAAATTAACCGCATTTTTGCCGCCCCGCAGCAGCTTTCCCTCATATCCAAGCTACACCCCTCGCTCGCACAACGATGCATCATTATCCTTAACACCCGGGCTATGGATCATTAGTTACACATTTTAACCAATAAGGGAACCACTTACCAGAGGCTCCTGTCTCCCCCTCTCCCTCTCTCTCACTCTCTCTCTCTTTTTTCTCTGTCTCTCCCTCTTTCTGATCCACTGACGCTGCAGCTCAGCTCCACAGAAACATTAAAAAAAAAAAAAAAAAAGAGGCAAAAAAAAAAAAAAAAACCAACAACAACCAAACCCAACCAGGGGGGAAAAAAAAAAAAAAAAAAAAAAAAAAGAGAGAGATGGAAACAAAAGCAAAACAGTTCTTCTCTGGTTGGGTAAGGGATGGGGGAAGCTGAAGAGGAATCTGTCTCTCTCTAGGGTTGGGGTTTTGTTGGTTGTTTTTTTTTTTTTTTTGGGTTGGTTCCTTTTTTTCGGTTGTTTTTTTGGCTTTTTTTTTTTAAAAAAAAAAAAAAAAAAAAAAAGGTATTTACAACTGCTCGTGCCCCCTCATCATCGCATCCTGCAAAGGAAATGCATTGCGTTTTGCCCCTAGGGGTGGGGAATAGGAGGCGGCAACCAGACGCAGCAGTAAACTCATTAATGCCAAAATGCCCAAAGCAACCAAGAATTCCAAACCCCAAGGAGAGGAGGGGAGGGGGGGGCGGGAGGGGGGGTGGGGGTAAAAAAAAAAAAAAAAAAATAAAAAAAAATCGCGATTTTCCCCCCCTCCGGCAAAAAAAAAAAAAAAAAAAATCATCATCATCATCATCACGCTAATAATTAAGGGGGGGGGGGGGGGGGGCGAAATACCATCCTACCCCTGGCACTGCTTGGACTGTTAAAGGAAAGACTACTGCGAAAGAGTCATAAGAGAAACCACAATAAAAAGTTCACGTTCATGGATGGAGTCCACATGACTTCCTGTGGCCAATCCAACTTGTGATTCAGTCGTAAACTTTTATTGCTCAGCTGTAAATTTTCTGCAAACAACCAGGAATGCGTTGCATTTTTTTGTGACGAGTGCAAATGCTCTCGTCTGTCGCCATGTTTATACAATTCTGCTTTAATATTTGGATTTTTTTTTTTTTTTTTTCCTCCCTCTACGCCACCCCCCCCCCCCTCTTCGCTCTCCCCCCTTTTTAAGCGTTTAATATGAAGAGAGGATGGATTTTTTTTTAAATTTTTTTTTTTATTTTAAAGATAGATTCGGTTTAATTTGATGATTACTAGCAGCTCGGGTTAATTTTCCGTATTTTTATTAACTAAAGAGGTTTGGCCTTTAGCGCTGGGCGTTATTAGCCTCCGTGTTGGTAATTAATTCGGGGGGGGGGGGGAATAGGAAAACATCGAAGCAGCGGAGGAAAAAAAAAAAAATGGAGCACGTTGGATTTGAAAAATAAATACACTGAATGATGAGGGGCACGTTAATTTTAAACGCATTTTAATTAATAATCCAGGACAATATGCTCGAGGGGGGGAAAAAAAAAATAGGGGAAAAAATGCCTATTTTTGACCACCCCGAATTTCCCCGCCAGACCATCTCTGCAAAGGGTGTGTCCGCTGCAAATGAAAACCTTCCCAGGGCAAAAAATGTCCCTCCCCACCTTTCCCCCCCCCCCCCCAAAAAAAAAAAAACCCACACTCTCACTCCATCCCTGCGCGCCCCCGCAGAGCCCCGTCTGCCCAACCCAACCCCCGGGGGGGGGGCGGGGGGGAAGAGGGGGGGCACCTGGAACTGCCCAATTTACACCCAAAACTTGAGCCAAAGGCGCGGTATTGACCCCGAAATTCTTACATCCCCTTTTTCTAAATTCCCTAAACCCACCCAGCTTTAGAATTTGCTGTTGGGACGTCTACATACGTGTTTTTAAGGCAGTGAAATATTTTTCATGTATATTTTTTATTCCCCCCCCCCCCTCCCACGATGTTATTTTACCTCCAGCCTTTTGTTTTACCCCGCCGCGGGTGTCGGGGATGAGACGCTTGATAAAAGGCGGAATTAGGATTTTTATTTTATTTTATTTTATTTTATTTTATTTTATTTTATTTTATTTTATTTTATTTTATTTTATTTTATTTTATTTTAATTTTTTAGCCCTTTGATTTTGAATTGGGGGGGGGGGATTTTTTTAAATTTTTTTTAATTTTTTTTTTTTTTTTTTTTAAGCCAGGGAAGGGGGGGGAATGTCCGCGTAGAAGGCTGGGAAATATTGATTTGGAAGGGGAGCGACATTTTTGCGCCGTGTAGAGGCCTGCTTTGGAGGCACCAAGGCGAACCACAACCGGTGTAAATAGACAACCGCAAAGCCCAGTCTGCTCGCATGGGCTCCTCCACATGAAACCCTGCGAGGAGCCGCCTTTCTGCTCCCCTTCTCCTTATGGAAAAACAGCTAGATGATTTTTATTTCTTTTTTCCCCACCACCTCGCACCCCCCAATTTCAGCTCCCGGTTCCGTGCGCTCACCGCGCTCCCGCCACGAGAAAAAATTAGGGCGGTAAAACATTTTGCCGCATTTTTTCCCTACCCGTTTCCCTCTGTACCCGCACATTTCCAGCACTATTATTATTATTATTATTATTATTATTATTATTATTATTATTATTATTATTATTATTATTATTATTATTATTATTATTATTTTCTCCAGGTATTTCCGCGCCTTAATTTAATTCTAATTGAGGAAAATTAAAAAAAAAAAAAAAAGGGGGGGGGGAACGGAGGGGAGGGGGATGTCTCCCTCCCTGCCTCTTGAATTTATTTATTTTTTCTCCCCCTGGCTGGATGCGTGTCTGTCTGCCCCAAACAACACAAAGGTTGTAATACAACCGGATGGAAGGGAAATTACTTTATTCACTTTACAAACCACCAATAAATTTTATAACAGGTAGTTAAAAGTTACGAGGGGGGAAACTACGACCACAACAGCTTCCCGAGCACAATGGAGATCCCATTTTCCAGCGGGCAGACAAGATAATAAATTCCATAATGTGAAGAGGAAAATTTGATCCTGGCAGGCAGAAAGTAACCTGGGCGCAGATTTGCTAAAGGGGGGATTTCGGACCATCGGTTCGCTCCTTCCATCAATTCCCCCCCTCCGTCCCCCCCCGTCCCCGTCCCCTCCCGCCCCCATAAAACCTCCCCTCTCCCAATATTAGCGGGGATATTTTCGGGGGAGGAGGATAAAAGAGCTGTGAGTTTGAGAGGGGGGTCAGTGTTCAGTCTAGAAGGCAAAAATAGGACGAGTTAAAATAAATAAATAAATAGAATGGGGGCAGAATTGCCTTTTTTTTTTTTTTTTTCCTTCACATACCCAGCACACAAAGTTTCCCCCACCTCCGCCCCCGCGCATCTTCCTCCCCTCCCTCCTTCCTCGCCTCCACCCGCGCAAAAAAAAAAAAATTTAATGCCCGAGAAATTCGTTGTCTCTCAAATATAATCCGTGCCCATTTCGGAGTATAAAATCTAAACGAATTTTTTCGCCTAATGACTGCATTATCGCGCGGCGGCGGCTGTGATTAGAATAATAAATTAAGGGAAAATAAGCAATATGCTCAAACTCAGCTTTTCCAGGAATTATATTTTTCGCAAATCACAAATGGAGATCCGAAGGAAATTTGATTGGCTAATAAAAAGCCTGGAATAGGACGATATTTCTTACTTCAGGCGGGTAGATGAGTCTAATTTCAGTAATACCGAAGCTATGATCATTTCTGAATAAGCCACTTTGTGGAGAGCGAATCTTCTTTCAAATTACTTTCCCCCATAAAATGGTCTCTTCTCTTTTTCTCTGGAAATGATGGAGTGATTACCGAAATAACTGGATGTCATCTGAAGATGCGACTCTCTTGTGTTGACTACAGAACATAAACATTTACCCCAAAACTAACTGCTGCGGCTGTAGTTTCAATAATTTAACTCCAGACCCTTTTGATAGATAAATGTCATTCCGTAGTATTCGTTCGGGTAAAACTACTTAGATTTGTGGATTTAAATATGATGGATAGAGTGCGGATGCAGCTTCTTTTTTTTTATTATTATTATTATTTTTAAACACTTCGCGAAGTTCTCCCTCTCCTTCCCCCCTCGTTGGGAGGATATTTTCTACTCAAAGCCCTCACCTCGATTTTTTTTTTTCTTTCTTTCTTTTTCTTTTTTTTTTTTTGAAGCAACATATCAGAAAATATTTTATTTTCACTGATTTCTGCAGATTTTTCCATCGCTGCAATGAATGAGCACACGTCCATCCTATCACAGATAATGGGGGGGGGGGGGGGGGGAGAAAAAAAAATCCCTTTTGTAAACGCGGGATAAATAACCCCCCAGAAAATAAAATAATAATAATATAAAGGTCTGTTAGAACAAACTACTCTTTTTTTTTTTTTTTTTTTTTTATGACTAATAAAACTGCTTACCTTCCGTGCCTGCCCTCGACATGGAAAAGTCTAGAATAAACCTGGTGGGTCGGGTTTTTTTTTTTAGGTATTTCTTGGGAGATTAACGCCGGTTAACGGGGACATTACAGGCTCCGCACCGGGGGGGGGGGGGGGGGGAAATCTGCCTGTATCGGTATTTTGTGCAATTCGGGAGTGGGCACCCACGGGAGCTGCACCACGCGCACACGCTCAGCCCCATCCCCGAGCAGGATCCGACCCCTCTGATCCCATTTTGGGTGCCTCTCTCCCCCCCCTTTACGCCCATCCCCTGCCCCATTTCACCCTGGCATTGCAGCGGGGTGCCACCCGCCCTGCAATTTTGGGGTGAAAAAGGGGAGAAGAAGTGGGTGTGGGTTCACCCACCCGAGACCCGTTTTCCTGCGCGCCGCACAACTTCGCTATTTCTCTTTTTTTTTTTCTTTTTTTTTTTTTCCCCTTTTCTTCTCCCCCCCTCCTCCTCCTCTCCTACCCCCCCCCCCCCCCTCCCTCCCCGCCAGCCCTCCTGGGCAGAGTCCAGCAATTTCAAGCCCAGAGGCATTTAAATCCTTTAAGCTTGGTGGGTTTTGGGTTAAGAATGTCTGAAACCCACCGAGAGGAGCCTCCAGACGTAGCTGAGAACATCAGGCTGCGTGTGAGGCAGCCTTGTGCTGCCTTATCTGCAATATCTGGGTAAACATCCCGTCTACTTCTGCATCCCTGGGCTCTACATGATGTGGTCCATTTATCAGCAGGGGGAAAAGGAAAAAAAAAAAAAAAAACCCACCAAAAAAAAAAAAAAAAGAGAAAGAGGAGATAGACCCGGTTTTACAGATCAATAGACTTCGTTCAACGAAATGAGGCGGGTGGGAAGGGAAATATTTGGAAAGTTCCTCTCCCGGCCGAGAAGTAGAAGAGAGACCTGAAAGCATCCCCCCCACCCCACCCCCCAGGTTTTGCTGGAAATATAATAAAGCCTACGGAAATATAATAAAGTCTAATAAGATATAAGGAAATAGAACAAACTATGATAAAATAGAACAACGTGTAATGATCGAGAACACAATATAATGGAATATAACACAATATAATGGAATATAACACGATGTAATGGAATATAACGCAATATAATGGAATATAACGCAATATAATGGAAGATAACGCAATATAATGAAAGATAACGCAATATAATGAAATATAACGCGATATAATGAAATATAACGCGATATAATGAAATGTAACGCGATATAATAAAACATAACACGATGTAATAAAATGTGAGACGATATAATAAAATATAACACGATGTAATAAGATATGACACGATGTAATAAAATATAAGACGATACAATCAAATATGAGACGATATAATAAAATATAAGGCAATATAATAAAATATAAGGCAATATAATAAAATATAAGGCAATATAATAATATACAGCACAATATAATAATATACAGCACAAGATAATAAAATACAACACAAGATAATAAAATGTAACAAGATAATAAAGTATAATAAAATAATAATAGTAATAGTAGTAATAATGGTAAGAGTAACAGTAATAGCGATAGAAATAATAGCAGTCAAATAAAAGGAGGTGCTCAGTGAGGGATGGTGTCCATCGGGTATGAAGAAGGGATGAATTTGGGGGGAGGGGGGAGAGCGAAAGGGACTTTGCGCCTTTGGGTGTGAGGGTGGGTCAATATAAATAAAGAAACTGCTTTCTTGCCAACCAACTTTTTTTTTTTTTTTTTTTTTTTTTTTTTTTTGGGGCGGTTTTGGCGCTGGTTTTTGCCCCCAGCTCCCCGAGCCCGCCCGGTACCCGCAGCTCCGCCGCGGGGTGTCAGCAGGTTTTAACGCGCACCTACTGTCCCTTCAGCCCTCGCTAACGGTCGCCTGCGAGCACCGGCTTGTCCCCAGGACCGGGGAGGGGAGGGGGGGGGGGTGTGGGGGTGAGGAAGAGGAGGGGGGGGGGATACAGCGTCTCCTGCCCCTCTTGCCAACCCAGCCGAGCAAGGAGGGGATTTTTCTGGAGCTCAGAGCCAGGCAGGACCAGGGGTTTGCACTTTCCAGTTCTTTCCAGCTGGGAGAAGTAAAAAATTCCAATCGCACACCCCTTTATCTCCACTTCCCCAGTGGACCCCCTCCCCCCCCCCCCCCGCCCAGTTCGCACCCCACCAAGACGCCTTTCCCATCGCAAAGAAAGACCGAACAGCGCTGGAGTCGTTGCAATATTTTATTTTATTATTATTTTTTTTGGCGGACCTACAGCTTGAGTCAGACAATTAGCAGCAAGATTGCTTTTTTTTTTTTTTTTTTTTTTTTTTTTTTTTTTTAATGAGCATTTGCCATTGCAGCAGTGAAAATGCCCCACTCGGGGAGGCGGGAGGGGGAAATCCTCCCCCCTGCCCGATCCACCTCCGCTGTTGGTGGTTGAGCCAAGATGTTCTGATTTCCTCCCAAATAAAGATGAGCTTTGGTTTTTGAAGCGTGCCAAAGATGAGTTGAAGGATGAAATATTAGTCAGAGCCCACTCTGAGTGATGTGTACGTGTGGGTGCTCTTAAATAGAGACATAGCACTGTAGGCAACGCAGTCCTTTTAAAATCTTTTATTATTATTATTATAATTATTATTATTTACGTAATGTCTCACTTATACAATACAAATCCACGGTGTCCAGAAATGGTTATTTTTTTTTTTTCTTTTTCTTTTTCTTTTTTTTTTTTTTCTGGCGGTAATTGCTACATTCAGAGTTTGAACACGCAGAACTATGCTTTTACATAAAACAAATGACGATTTTTTTTTTTTTTGTTTCGAGCATGTTGCATTAACAGAGAAGTCAAGACAAATAGATAACTATACATTCAGTGCAATTTAGTTCTACACTACTTTATAAGCACAATAAAATAATACAATACTGTGCGTTCTCAACTAGGCAGTTTCAGTTGTTGGGATTTTTTTTTTTTATTTTTTATTTTCCAAGAAAATAAGCAGCAACAAACGACAATAAAACCGCATTACAAATACTTTCAAAGCATGACTCCTTCTATAGGTAGTGATAAAGTACAATACAAGGTTGGTTGGTGTTTTTTTTATTGTATTTTTATTATTATTTTATGCTACTTAGTAGCTTGCATCAGGGCAAAAACGCAGCTCTCTTAAATAAATTCTGACCAAGTAAAATTTAGGATATGTAAGCCCCTTGTTGATAATAGGTTTGATAATTATTGCAGGTTTTCCCTTTAGGTAGTACATGAAGAATTTCGAGTGCTCACACAGGCAAAAGGGTAAACAGCGCCTATAGAAATAAGGAAGGGGTCGGGTTGCGTATTTTGGCCTATCAAGGTATATACAAGCCTGAATCCTATAGAAATGGGGGGTGGGGTGGGGGTGGGGGGGGTGTTATATGGGAGGGTGTGTGTGTTTGCGGGCGCTACCAGGTATGCTCACCCTCCAAGCTCCTCTTCTTATCTGGCAGGGGCTGCAGGAATGGCCCCTCCGAGGGAATTGATAAATGGCTGGTAGGAATGGAGATCTCCACAGATAGACAGACACTACACAAACAGGCTAAGGAAGCTGGAAGCACCCTCGCACTTCCCCTGGGGTCATTCGGGAGAGGCAAAACCAGACTTTTTTTTAAAAAAAAAAAAAAAAAAGAAAGAAAAAGAAAGAAAGAAAGAAAAAAAAAAGGGGAAGAAAAAAAAAAAAGAAGAAGAAAAAAAAAAAAAGGCAACGTCAAAGCTGTTCAAATAAATACATATTCTGCACCCATCCGTGTGCGCAGCTCCGCAGGCGGGAGCGGGGGGAGCAGGGGACGAGCAGTGACATTTGCTGCCAGGCTTGGTTTAAGGGGGTTGGGGGTGGTTTTGCTTTGCTGGAGCATTTAATTTTTCTTCCCCCCCGTCCCCCCCTTCCCCCCCCCCCCTTCCTGCTCTTGCAGTCAAGCCAACTATGTATTTATTGAACTAAAATCGAAGCTATTAAAAAAAAAAAAAAAAAAAAAAGAGGGTGGGGGGGGAGAAAGTAGGGGAAGTTTCTATGACAATAAAAAAGGCTACAACTGTTTGACAGGTAGTTACTGCTGTGTGAGCCTCTCCATTCTATACTCTATAAAAGCAAATGACCGTCGTAAACATCTCGATTTATCATCTGCCATAAAACGAGACTTCAAGGGGCTGAGAACTCAGTCCTTGCTTTCTTCTTTTTCCTCCTCTTCTTTTTCCTCTTCTTCATTCCCTTCTTCTTCCGTTTTCTCCTCGTCCCTGGCCCCCGGCAGCTTATCTTTATTGTTTTCTTTTTTCCACTTCATCCTCCTGTTCTGGAACCAGATCTTCACTTGTCTCTCGGTCAGTCCCAGAGCGTGAGAGACCTCAATCCGCCGCTTCCGTGTCAAATACGGGTTGAAGAGGAACTCCTTTTCTAACTCCAGGGTCTGGTACCGGCTGTAAGTTTGTCTGCCACTGCGTCTTCCGGGAGCTGTAGGACACAAACATCAAATAACTTCTTAATTCTCCCCCCTTTTGGAGGTTCTGCTCCCCCACCCCCCACCCCCCCCCCCACCCCCAAACCCCCTCGCCTTAATTTTCCTACAGAAACTGCTGGTCCCACTGCTTCCCCCCCCCCCCCCCCCAAAAAAAAAAAAAAAGCGCCCTTCTCAAGCCTTTGCATATTAAAGGCATTAAAGGAAAGTCGCTGGGTTATTATTAATAATTTTAGGGCTGATATTGTTCTGAATACTGCCAGCCCTGCCCTGGCTCTTCCTGGGGAGTGTGCAGCTCTGGCTGCTTGGCTGGGTGCAGGGAGGTGTGTGTCAAGCTCATTCACAAAAGAGACCTTTCCAGTTTCCTAAAAGGTGATTCTGGATGGGGAGTCCTGGTGGGCAGCTCCATTTTAGGAAAAAAAAAAAAAACAAACCCAAAAAAAAAGAAAAAGAAAAAGAAAAAAAAAAAGATATTTTCCTATGAAAGGTGCATTGTTCACCATAAAATCCTCTCCAGCCTTTCTCTTTCTCCCCATTCCCTTTTCATTCTTCCTTTCTCTCTCCTTTCTTTCTTCCTGTTCTTTCTTCCCTTTCTTTCTTCTCTACCTTTCTTTCTCTCTTTCTTTATTTCTCTCTTTCTCTCTTTTTTCTCTCTTTCTCTTTCTCTCTTTCTCTCTTTCTTTCTCTCTTTCTCTCTCTTTCTCTCTCCTCTCTTCTCTCTATCTTCCTCTCTTTCTTTCTTTTCCTAGCTGCAAATGCCCATCTCTTGTTTCCTTTTCCGTATGTTGTTCCCCAAAACCACAGACTGTCTGCTATACTTTACAGACCACCCTTAGAATTTGAATTTTCT
>NW_028127216.1:0-19180 GCF_965231255.1 Vanellus vanellus | reverse complement strand
CGGGGAAAAGTAATGCTGGTTCTCACTGCCTCCTGGAACCCTTTCAAATGCCACAGACAATTTGGCCCTCTCTGCTTTCCTGCGGACTCCATCCTCAAAAGCACCTGTTTTCGCTTTCGGCAGCCTCCGGAGCAAAAAAGACAAACGTCCAGCTTTTGCTGCCACAGCAAAGGTGCCAGCGGGGAAAAGTAATGCTCGTTCTCACTGCCTCCTGGAACCCTTTCAAATGCCCCAGACAATTTGGCCCTCTCTGCTTTCCTGCGGACTCCATGCTCAAAAGCACCTGTTTTCGCTTTCGGCAACCTCCGGAGCAAAAAAGACAAACGTCCAGCTTTTGCTGCCACAGCAAAGGTGCCAGCGGGGAAAAGTAATGCTGGTTCTCACTGCCTCCTGGAACCCTTTCAAATGCCACAGACAATTTGGCCCTCTCTGCTTTCCTGCGGACTCCATCCTCAAAAGCACCTGTTTTCGCTTTCGGCAGCCTCCGGAGCAAAAAAGACAAACGTCCAGGTTTTGCTGCCACAGCAAAGGTGCCAGCGGGGAAAAGTAATGCTGGTTCTCACTGCCTCCTGGAACCCTTTCAAATGCCACAGACAATTTGGCCCTCTCTGCTTTCCTGTGGACTCCATCCTCAAAAGCACCTGTTTTCGCTTTCGGCAGCCTCCGGAGCAAAAAAGACAAACGTCCAGCTTTTGCTGCCACAGCAAAGGTGCCAGCGGGGAAAAGTAATGCTGGTTCTCACTGCCTCCTGGAACCCTTTCAAATGCCCCAGACAATTTGGCCCTCTCTGCTTTCCTGCGGACTCCATGCTCAAAAGCACCTGTTTTCGCTTTCGGCAGCCTCCGGAGCAAAAAAGACAAACGTCCAGCTTTTGCTGCCACAGCAAAGGTGCCAGCGGGGAAAAGTAATGCTGGTTCTCACTGCCTCCTGGAACCTCTTCAAATGCCACAGACAATTTGGCCCTCTCTGCTTTCCTGCGGACTCCATCCTCAAAAGCACCTGTTTTCGCTTTCGGCAGCCTCCGGAGCAAAAAAGACAAACGTCCAGCTTTTGCTGCCACAGCAAAGGTGCCAGCGGGGAAAAGTAATGCTGGTTCTCACTGCCTCCTGGAACCCTTTCAAATGCCCCAGACAATTAAGCCCTCTCTGCTTTCCTGCGGACTCTATCCTCAAAAGCGACTTTTTTCACTTTCGGCGCCCTCCGGTGGTAAAAAGACAAACGTCCAGCTTTTGCTGCCACAGCAAAGGTGCCAGCGGGGAAAAGTGATGCTGGTTCTCACTGCCTCCTGGAACTCTTTCAAATGCCCCAGACAATTTGGCTCTCTCTGCTTTCCTGCGGACTCCATCCTCAAAAGCACCTGTTTTCGCTTTCGGCAGCCTCCAGAGCAAAAAAGACAAACGTCCAGCTTTTGCTGCCACAGCAAAGGTGCCAGCGGGGAAAAGTAATGCTGGTTCTCACTGCCTCCTGGAACCCTTTCAAATGCCCCAGACAATTTGGCCCTCTCTGCTTTCCTGCGGACTCCATGCTCAAAAGCACCTGTTTTCGCTTTCGGCAACCTCCGGAGCAAAAAAGACAAACGTCCAGCTTTTGCTGCCACAGCAAAGGTGCCAGCGGGGAAAAGTAATGCTGGTTCTCACTGCCTCCTGGAACCCTTTCAAATGCCCCAGACAATTTGGCCCTCTCTTCTTTCCTGCGGACTCCATCCTCAAAAGCACCTGTTTTCGCTTTCGGCAGCCTCCGGAGCAAAAAAGACAAACGTCCAGCTTTTGCTGCCACAGCAAAGGTGCCAGCGGGGAAAAGTAATGCTGGTTCTCACTGCCTCCTGGAACCCTTTCAAATGCCACAGACAATTTGGCCCTCTCTGCTTTCCTGTGGACTCCATCCTCAAAAGCACCTGTTTTCGCTTTTGGCAGCCTCCGGAGCAAAAAAGACAAACGTCCAGCTTTTGCTGCCACAGCAAAGGTGCCAGCGGGGAAAAGTAATGCTGGTTCTCACTGCCTCCTGGAACCCTTTCAAATGCCACAGACAATTTGGCCCTCTCTGCTTTCCTGCGGACTCCATCCTCAAAAGCACCTGTTTTCGCTTTCGGCAGCCTCCGGAGCAAAAAAGACAAACGTCCAGGTTTTGCTGCCACAGCAAAGGTGCCAGCGGGGAAAAGTAATGCTGGTTCTCACTGCCTCCTGGAACCTCTTCAAATGCCCCAGACAATTTGGCCCTCTCTGCTTTCCTGCGGACTCCATCCTCAAAAGCACCTGTTTTCGCTTTCGGCAGCCTCCGGAGCAAAAAAGACAAACGTCCAGCTTTTGCTGCCACAGCAAAGGTGCCAGCGGGGAAAAGTAATGCTGGTTCTCACTGCCTCCTGGAACCCTTTCAAATGCCCCAGACAATTTGGCCCTCTCTGCTTTCCTGCGGACTCCATCCTCAAAAGCACCTGTTTTCGCTTTTGGCAACCTCCGGAGCAAAAAAGACAAACGTCCGCTTTTGCTGCCACAGCAAAGGTGCCAGCGGGGAAAAGTAATGCTGGTTCTCACTGCCTCCTGGAACCCTTTCAAATGCCCCAGACAATTTGGCCCTCTCTGCTTTCCTGCGGACTCCATCCTCAAAAGCACCTGTTTTCGCTTTCGGCAGCCTCCGGAGCAAAAAAGACAAACGTCCAGCTTTTGCTGCCACAGCAAAGGTGCCAGCGGGGAAAAGTAATGCTCGTTCTCACTGCCTCCTGGAACCCTTTCAAATGCCCCAGACAATTTGGCCCTCTCTGCTTTCCTGCGGACTCCATGCTCAAAAGCACCTGTTTTCGCTTTCGGCAACCTCCGGAGCAAAAAAGACAAACGTCCAGCTTTTGCTGCCACAGCAAAGGTGCCAGCGGGGAAAAGTAATGCTGGTTCTCACTGCCTCCTGGAACCCTTTCAAATGCCACAGACAATTTGGCCCTCTCTGCTTTCCTGTGGACTCCATCCTCAAAAGCACCTGTTTTCGCTTTCGGCAGCCTCCGGAGCAAAAAAGACAAACGTCCAGCTTTTGCTGCCACAGCAAAGGTGCCAGCGGGGAAAAGTAATGCTGGTTCTCACTGCCTCCTGGAACCTCTTCAAATGCCACAGACAATTTGGCCCTCTCTGCTTTCCTGCGGACTCCATCCTCAAAAGCACCTGTTTTCGCTTTCGGCAGCCTCCGGAGCAAAAAAGACAAACGTCCAGCTTTTGCTGCCACAGCAAAGGTGCCAGCGGGGAAAAGTAATGCTGGTTCTCACTGCCTCCTGGAACCCTTTCAAATGCCCCAGACAATTAAGCCCTCTCTGCTTTCCTGCGGACTCTATCCTCAAAAGCGACTTTTTTCACTTTCGGCGCCCTCCGGTGGTAAAAAGACAAACGTCCAGCTTTTGCTGCCACAGCAAAGGTGCCAGCGGGGAAAAGTGATGCTGGTTCTCACTGCCTCCTGGAACTCTTTCAAATGCCCCAGACAATTTGGCTCTCTCTGCTTTCCTGCGGACTCCATCCTCAAAAGCACCTGTTTTCGCTTTCGGCAGCCTCCGGAGCAAAAAAGACAAACGTCCAGCTTTTGCTGCCACAGCAAAGGTGCCAGCGGGGAAAAGTAATGCTGGTTCTCACTGCCTCCTGGAACCTCTTCAAATGCCCCAGACATTTTGGCCCTCTCTGCTTTCCTGCGGACTCCATCCTCAAAAGCACCTGTTTTCGCTTTCGGCAGCGTCCGGAGCAAAAAAGACAAACGTCCTGGTTTTGCTGCCACAGCAAAGGTGCCAGCGGGGAAAAGTAATGCTGGTTCTCACTGCCTCCTGGAACCCTTTCAAATGCCACAGACAATTTGGCCCTCTCTGCTTTCCTGCGGACTCCATCCTCAAAAGCACCTGTTTTCGCTTTCGGCAGCCTCCGGAGCAAAAAAGACAAACGTCCAGCTTTTGCTGCCACAGCAAAGGTGCCAGCGGGGAAAAGTAATGCTGGTTCTCACTGCCTCCTGGAACCCTTTCAAATGCAACAGACAATTTGGCCCTCTCTGCTTTCCTGCGGACTCCATCCTCAAAAGCACCTGTTTTCGCTTTCGGCAGCCTCCGGAGCAAAAAAGACAAACGTCCAGCTTTTGCTGCCACAGCAAAGGTGCCAGCGGGGAAAAGTAATGCTGGTTCTCACTGCCTCCTGGAACCCTTTCAAATGCCACAGACAATTTGGCCCTCTCTGCTTTCCTGCGGACTCCATCCTCAAAAGCACCTGTTTTCGCTTTCGGCAGCGTCCGGAGCAAAAAAGACAAACGTCCAGCTTTTGCTGCCACAGCAAAGGTGCCAGCGGGGAAAAGTAATGCTGGTTCTCACTGCCTCCTGGAACCCTTTCAAATGCCACAGACAATTTGGCCCTCTCTGCTTTCCTGCGGACTCCATCCTCAAAAGCACCTGTTTTCGCTTTCGGCAGCCTCCGGAGCAAAAAAGACAAACGTCCAGCTTTTGCTGCCACAGCAAAGGTGCCAGCGGGGAAAAGTAATGCTGGTTCTCACTGCCTCCTGGAACCCTTTCAAATGCCACAGACAATTTGGCCCTCTCTGCTTTCCTGCGGACTCCATGCTCAAAAGCACCTGTTTTCGCTTTCGGCAACCTCCGGAGCAAAAAAGACAAACGTCCAGCTTTTGCTGCCACAGCAAAGGTGCCAGCGGGGAAAAGTAATGCTGGTTCTCACTGCCTCCTGGAACCCTTTCAAATGCCCCAGACAATTTGGCCCTCTCTGCTTTCCTGCGGACTCCATCCTCAAAAGCACCTGTTTTCGCTTTCGGCAGCCTCCGGAGCAAAAAAGACAAACGTCCAGCTTTTGCTGCCACAGTAAAGGTGCCAGCAGGGAAAAGTGATGCTGGTTCTCACTGCCTCCTGGAACTCCTTCAAATGCCACAGACAATTTGGCCCTCTCTGCTTTCCTGCGGACTCCATCCTCAAAAGCACCTATTTTCGCTTTTGGCAGCCTCCGGAGCAAAAAAGACAAACGTCCAGCTTTTGCTGCCACAGCAAAGGTGCCAGCGGGGAAAAGTAATGCTGGTTCTCACTGCCTCCTGGAACCCTTTCAAATGCCGCAGACAATTTGGCCCTCTCTGCTTTCCTGTGGACTCCATCCTCAAAAGCACCTGTTTTCGCTTTCGGCAGCCTCCGGAGCAAAAAAGACAAACGTCCAGCTTTTGCTGCCACAGCAAAGGTGCCAGCGGGGAAAAGTAATGCTGGTTCTCACTGCCTCCTGGAACCTCTTCAAATGCCACAGACAATTTGGCCCTCTCTGCTTTCCTGCGGACTCCATCCTCAAAAGCACCTGTTTTCGCTTTTGTCAACCTCCGGAGCAAAAAAGACAAACGTCCAGCTTTTGCTGCCACAGCAAAGGTGCCAGCGGGGAAAAGTAATGCTGGTTCTCACTGCCTCCTGGAACCCTTTCAAATGCCACAGACAATTTGGCCCTCTCTGCTTTCCTGCGGACTCCATCCTCAAAAGCACCTGTTTTCGCTTTCGGCAGCCTCCGGAGCAAAAAAGACAAACGTCCAGCTTTTGCTGCCACAGCAAAGGTGCCAGCGGGGAAAAGTAATGCTCGTTCTCACTGCCTCCTGGAACCCTTTCAAATGCCCCAGACAATTTGGCCCTCTCTGCTTTCCTGCGGACTCCATGCTCAAAAGCACCTGTTTTCGCTTTCGGCAACCTCCGGAGCAAAAAAGACAAACGTCCAGCTTTTGCTGCCACAGCAAAGGTGCCAGCGGGGAAAAGTAATGCTGGTTCTCACTGCCTCCTGGAACCCTTTCAAATGCCACAGACAATTTGGCCCTCTCTGCTTTCCTGCGGACTCCATCCTCAAAAGCACCTGTTTTCGCTTTCGGCAGCCTCCGGAGCAAAAAAGACAAACGTCCAGGTTTTGCTGCCACAGCAAAGGTGCCAGCGGGGAAAAGTAATGCTGGTTCTCACTGCCTCCTGGAACCCTTTCAAATGCCACAGACAATTTGGCCCTCTCTGCTTTCCTGTGGACTCCATCCTCAAAAGCACCTGTTTTCGCTTTCGGCAGCCTCCGGAGCAAAAAAGACAAACGTCCAGCTTTTGCTGCCACAGCAAAGGTGCCAGCGGGGAAAAGTAATGCTGGTTCTCACTGCCTCCTGGAACCCTTTCAAATGCCCCAGACAATTTGGCCCTCTCTGCTTTCCTGCGGACTCCATGCTCAAAAGCACCTGTTTTCGCTTTCGGCAGCCTCCGGAGCAAAAAAGACAAACGTCCAGCTTTTGCTGCCACAGCAAAGGTGCCAGCGGGGAAAAGTAATGCTGGTTCTCACTGCCTCCTGGAACCTCTTCAAATGCCACAGACAATTTGGCCCTCTCTGCTTTCCTGCGGACTCCATCCTCAAAAGCACCTGTTTTCGCTTTCGGCAGCCTCCGGAGCAAAAAAGACAAACGTCCAGCTTTTGCTGCCACAGCAAAGGTGCCAGCGGGGAAAAGTAATGCTGGTTCTCACTGCCTCCTGGAACCCTTTCAAATGCCCCAGACAATTAAGCCCTCTCTGCTTTCCTGCGGACTCTATCCTCAAAAGCGACTTTTTTCACTTTCGGCGCCCTCCGGTGGTAAAAAGACAAACGTCCAGCTTTTGCTGCCACAGCAAAGGTGCCAGCGGGGAAAAGTGATGCTGGTTCTCACTGCCTCCTGGAACTCTTTCAAATGCCCCAGACAATTTGGCTCTCTCTGCTTTCCTGCGGACTCCATCCTCAAAAGCACCTGTTTTCGCTTTCGGCAGCCTCCAGAGCAAAAAAGACAAACGTCCAGCTTTTGCTGCCACAGCAAAGGTGCCAGCGGGGAAAAGTAATGCTGGTTCTCACTGCCTCCTGGAACCCTTTCAAATGCCCCAGACAATTTGGCCCTCTCTGCTTTCCTGCGGACTCCATGCTCAAAAGCACCTGTTTTCGCTTTCGGCAACCTCCGGAGCAAAAAAGACAAACGTCCAGCTTTTGCTGCCACAGCAAAGGTGCCAGCGGGGAAAAGTAATGCTGGTTCTCACTGCCTCCTGGAACCCTTTCAAATGCCCCAGACAATTTGGCCCTCTCTTCTTTCCTGCGGACTCCATCCTCAAAAGCACCTGTTTTCGCTTTCGGCAGCCTCCGGAGCAAAAAAGACAAACGTCCAGCTTTTGCTGCCACAGCAAAGGTGCCAGCGGGGAAAAGTAATGCTGGTTCTCACTGCCTCCTGGAACCCTTTCAAATGCCACAGACAATTTGGCCCTCTCTGCTTTCCTGTGGACTCCATCCTCAAAAGCACCTGTTTTCGCTTTTGGCAGCCTCCGGAGCAAAAAAGACAAACGTCCAGCTTTTGCTGCCACAGCAAAGGTGCCAGCGGGGAAAAGTAATGCTGGTTCTCACTGCCTCCTGGAACCCTTTCAAATGCCACAGACAATTTGGCCCTCTCTGCTTTCCTGCGGACTCCATCCTCAAAAGCACCTGTTTTCGCTTTCGGCAGCCTCCGGAGCAAAAAAGACAAACGTCCAGCTTTTGCTGCCACAGCAAAGGTGCCAGCGGGGAAAAGTAATGCTGGTTCTCACTGCCTCCTGGAACCTCTTCAAATGCCACAGACAATTTGGCCCTCTCTGCTTTCCTGCGGACTCCATCCTCAAAAGCACCTGTTTTCGCTTTCGGCAGCCTCCGGAGCAAAAAAGACAAACGTCCAGCTTTTGCTGCCACAGCAAAGGTGCCAGCGGGGAAAAGTAATGCTGGTTCTCACTGCCTCCTGGAACCCTTTCAAATGCCCCAGACAATTTGGCCCTCTCTGCTTTCCTGCGGACTCCATCCTCAAAAGCACCTGTTTTCGCTTTTGGCAACCTCCGGAGCAAAAAAGACAAACGTCCGCTTTTGCTGCCACAGCAAAGGTGCCAGCGGGGAAAAGTAATGCTGGTTCTCACTGCCTCCTGGAACCCTTTCAAATGCCCCAGACAATTTGGCCCTCTCTGCTTTCCTGCGGACTCCATCCTCAAAAGCACCTGTTTTCGCTTTCGGCAGCCTCCGGAGCAAAAAAGACAAACGTCCAGCTTTTGCTGCCACAGCAAAGGTGCCAGCGGGGAAAAGTAATGCTCGTTCTCACTGCCTCCTGGAACCCTTTCAAATGCCCCAGACAATTTGGCCCTCTCTGCTTTCCTGCGGACTCCATGCTCAAAAGCACCTGTTTTCGCTTTCGGCAACCTCCGGAGCAAAAAAGACAAACGTCCAGCTTTTGCTGCCACAGCAAAGGTGCCAGCGGGGAAAAGTAATGCTGGTTCTCACTGCCTCCTGGAACCCTTTCAAATGCCACAGACAATTTGGCCCTCTCTGCTTTCCTGTGGACTCCATCCTCAAAAGCACCTGTTTTCGCTTTCGGCAGCCTCCGGAGCAAAAAAGACAAACGTCCAGCTTTTGCTGCCACAGCAAAGGTGCCAGCGGGGAAAAGTAATGCTGGTTCTCACTGCCTCCTGGAACCTCTTCAAATGCCACAGACAATTTGGCCCTCTCTGCTTTCCTGCGGACTCCATCCTCAAAAGCACCTGTTTTCGCTTTCGGCAGCCTCCGGAGCAAAAAAGACAAACGTCCAGCTTTTGCTGCCACAGCAAAGGTGCCAGCGGGGAAAAGTAATGCTGGTTCTCACTGCCTCCTGGAACCCTTTCAAATGCCCCAGACAATTAAGCCCTCTCTGCTTTCCTGCGGACTCTATCCTCAAAAGCGACTTTTTTCACTTTCGGCGCCCTCCGGTGGTAAAAAGACAAACGTCCAGCTTTTGCTGCCACAGCAAAGGTGCCAGCGGGGAAAAGTGATGCTGGTTCTCGCTGCCTCCTGGAACTCTTTCAAATGCCCCAGACAATTTGGCTCTCTCTGCTTTCCTGCGGACTCCATCCTCAAAAGCACCTGTTTTCGCTTTCGGCAGCCTCCAGAGCAAAAAAGACAAACGTCCAGCTTTTGCTGCCACAGCAAAGGTGCCAGCGGGGAAAAGTAATGCTGGTTCTCACTGCCTCCTGGAACCCTTTCAAATGCCCCAGACAATTTGGCCCTCTCTGCTTTCCTGCGGACTCCATGCTCAAAAGCACCTGTTTTCGCTTTCGGCAACCTCCGGAGCAAAAAAGACAAACGTCCAGCTTTTGCTGCCACAGCAAAGGTGCCAGCGGGGAAAAGTAATGCTGGTTCTCACTGCCTCCTGGAACCCTTTCAAATGCCCCAGACAATTTGGCCCTCTCTTCTTTCCTGCGGACTCCATCCTCAAAAGCACCTGTTTTCGCTTTCGGCAGCCTCCGGAGCAAAAAAGACAAACGTCCAGCTTTTGCTGCCACAGCAAAGGTGCCAGCGGGGAAAAGTAATGCTGGTTCTCACTGCCTCCTGGAACCCTTTCAAATGCCACAGACAATTTGGCCCTCTCTGCTTTCCTGTGGACTCCATCCTCAAAAGCACCTGTTTTCGCTTTTGGCAGCCTCCGGAGCAAAAAAGACAAACGTCCAGCTTTTGCTGCCACAGCAAAGGTGCCAGCGGGGAAAAGTAATGCTGGTTCTCACTGCCTCCTGGAACCCTTTCAAATGCCACAGACAATTTGGCCCTCTCTGCTTTCCTGCGGACTCCATCCTCAAAAGCACCTGTTTTCGCTTTCGGCAGCCTCCGGAGCAAAAAAGACAAACGTCCAGCTTTTGCTGCCACAGCAAAGGTGCCAGCGGGGAAAAGTAATGCTGGTTCTCACTGCCTCCTGGAACCTCTTCAAATGCCACAGACAATTTGGCCCTCTCTGCTTTCCTGCGGACTCCATCCTCAAAAGCACCTGTTTTCGCTTTCGGCAGCCTCCGGAGCAAAAAAGACAAACGTCCAGCTTTTGCTGCCACAGCAAAGGTGCCAGCGGGGAAAAGTAATGCTGGTTCTCACTGCCTCCTGGAACCCTTTCAAATGCCCCAGACAATTAAGCCCTCTCTGCTTTCCTGCGGACTCTATCCTCAAAAGCGACTTTTTTCACTTTCGGCGCCCTCCGGTGGTAAAAAGACAAACGTCCAGCTTTTGCTGCCACAGCAAAGGTGCCAGCGGGGAAAAGTGATGCTGGTTCTCACTGCCTCCTGGAACTCTTTCAAATGCCCCAGACAATTTGGCTCTCTCTGCTTTCCTGCGGACTCCATCCTCAAAAGCACCTGTTTTCGCTTTCGGCAGCCTCCGGAGCAAAAAAGACAAACGTCCAGCTTTTGCTGCCACAGCAAAGGTGCCAGCGGGGAAAAGTAATGCTGGTTCTCACTGCCTCCTGGAACCTCTTCAAATGCCACAGACATTTTGGCCCTCTCTGCTTTCCTGCGGACTCCATCCTCAAAAGCACCTGTTTTCGCTTTCGGCAACCTCCAGAGCAAAAAAGACAAACGTCCAGCTTTTGCTGCCACAGCAAAGGTGCCAGCGGGGAAAAGTAATGCTGGTTCTCACTGCCTCCTGGAACCCTTTCAAATGCCACAGACAATTTGGCCCTCTCTGCTTTCCTGCGGACTCCATCCTCAAAAGCACCTGTTTTCGCTTTCGGCAGCCTCCGGAGCAAAAAAGACAAACGTCCAGCTTTTGCTGCCACAGCAAAGGTGCCAGCGGGGAAAAGTAATGCTGGTTCTCACTGCCTCCTGGAACCCTTTCAAATGCCACAGACAATTTGGCCCTCTCTGCTTTCCTGCGGACTCCATGCTCAAAAGCACCTGTTTTCGCTTTCGGCAACCTCCGGAGCAAAAAAGACAAACGTCCAGCTTTTGCTGCCACAGCAAAGGTGCCAGCGGGGAAAAGTAATGCTGGTTCTCACTGCCTCCTGGAACCCTTTCAAATGCCCCAGACAATTTGGCCCTCTCTGCTTTCCTGCGGACTCCATCCTCAAAAGCACCTGTTTTCGCTTTCGGCAGCCTCCGGAGCAAAAAAGACAAACGTCCAGCTTTTGCTGCCACAGCAAAGGTGCCAGCGGGGAAAAGTAATGCTGGTTCTCACTGCCTCCTGGAACCTCTTCAAATGCCCCAGACAATTTGGCCCTCTCTGCTTTCCTGCGGACTCCATCCTCAAAAGCACCTGTTTTCGCTTTTGGCAACCTCCGGAGCAAAAAAGACAAACGTCCAGCTTTTGCTGCCACAGCAAAGGTGCCAGCGGGGAAAAGTAATGCTGGTTCTCACTGCCTCCTGGAACCCTTTCAAATGCCACAGACAATTTGGCCCTCTCTGCTTTCCTGCGGACTCCATCCTCAAAAGCACCTGTTTTCGCTTTCGGCAGCCTCCGGAGCAAAAAAGACAAACGTCCAGCTTTTGCTGCCACAGCAAAGGTGCCAGCGGGGAAAAGTAATGCTGGTTCTCACTGCCTCCTGGAACCCTTTCAAATGCCACAGACAATTTGGCCCTCTCTGCTTTCCTGCGGACTCCATCCTCAAAAGCACCTGTTTTCGCTTTCGGCAGCCTCCGGAGCAAAAAAGACAAACGTCCAGCTTTTGCTGCCACAGCAAAGGTGCCAGCGGGGAAAAGTAATGCTGGTTCTCACTGCCTCCTGGAACCCTTTCAAATGCCACAGACAATTTGGCCCTCTCTGCTTTCCTGCGGACTCCATCCTCAAAAGCACCTGTTTTCGCTTTCGGCAGCGTCCGGAGCAAAAAAGACAAACGTCCAGCTTTTGCTGCCACAGCAAAGGTGCCAGCGGGGAAAAGTAATGCTGGTTCTCACTGCCTCCTGGAACCCTTTCAAATGCCCCAGACAATTTGGCCCTCTCTGCTTTCCTGCGGACTCCATCCTCAAAAGCACCTGTTTTCGCTTTCGGCAGCGTCCGGAGCAAAAAAGACAAACGTCCAGCTTTTGCTGCCACAGCAAAGGTGCCAGCGGGGAAAAGTAATGCTGGTTCTCACTGCCTCCTGGAACCTCTTCAAATGCCACAGACAATTTGGCCCTCTCTGCTTTCCTGCGGACTCCATCCTCAAAAGCACCTGTTTTCGCTTTCGGCAGCCTCCGGAGCAAAAAAGACAAACGTCCAGCTTTTGCTGCCACAGCAAAGGTGCCAGCGGGGAAAAGTAATGCTGGTTCTCACTGCCTCCTGGAACCCTTTCAAATGCCCCAGACAATTAAGCCCTCTCTGCTTTCCTGCGGACTCTATCCTCAAAAGCGACTTTTTTCACTTTCGGCGCCCTCCGGTGGTAAAAAGACAAACGTCCAGCTTTTGCTGCCACAGCAAAGGTGCCAGCGGGGAAAAGTGATGCTGGTTCTCACTGCCTCCTGGAACTCTTTCAAATGCCCCAGACAATTTGGCTCTCTCTGCTTTCCTGCGGACTCCATCCTCAAAAGCACCTGTTTTCGCTTTCGGCAGCCTCCAGAGCAAAAAAGACAAACGTCCAGCTTTTGCTGCCACAGCAAAGGTGCCAGCGGGGAAAAGTAATGCTGGTTCTCACTGCCTCCTGGAACCCTTTCAAATGCCCCAGACAATTTGGCCCTCTCTGCTTTCCTGCGGACTCCATGCTCAAAAGCACCTGTTTTCGCTTTCGGCAACCTCCGGAGCAAAAAAGACAAACGTCCAGCTTTTGCTGCCACAGCAAAGGTGCCAGCGGGGAAAAGTAATGCTGGTTCTCACTGCCTCCTGGAACCCTTTCAAATGCCCCAGACAATTTGGCCCTCTCTTCTTTCCTGCGGACTCCATCCTCAAAAGCACCTGTTTTCGCTTTCGGCAGCCTCCGGAGCAAAAAAGACAAACGTCCAGCTTTTGCTGCCACAGCAAAGGTGCCAGCGGGGAAAAGTAATGCTGGTTCTCACTGCCTCCTGGAACCCTTTCAAATGCCACAGACAATTTGGCCCTCTCTGCTTTCCTGTGGACTCCATCCTCAAAAGCACCTGTTTTCGCTTTCGGCAGCCTCCGGAGCAAAAAAGACAAACGTCCAGCTTTTGCTGCCACAGCAAAGGTGCCAGCGGGGAAAAGTAATGCTGGTTCTCACTGCCTCCTGGAACCCTTTCAAATGCCACAGACAATTTGGCCCTCTCTGCTTTCCTGCGGACTCCATCCTCAAAAGCACCTGTTTTCGCTTTCGGCAGCGTCCGGAGCAAAAAAGACAAACGTCCAGCTTTTGCTGCCACAGCAAAGGTGCCAGCGGGGAAAAGTAATGCTGGTTCTCACTGCCTCCTGGAACCTCTTCAAATGCCACAGACAATTTGGCCCTCTCTGCTTTCCTGCGGACTCCATCCTCAAAAGCACCTGTTTTCGCTTTCGGCAGCCTCCGGAGCAAAAAAGACAAACGTCCAGCTTTTGCTGCCACAGCAAAGGTGCCAGCGGGGAAAAGTAATGCTGGTTCTCACTGCCTCCTGGAACCCTTTCAAATGCCACAGACAATTAAGCCCTCTCTGCTTTCCTGCGGACTCTATCCTCAAAAGCGACTTTTTTCACTTTCGGCGCCCTCCGGTGGTAAAAAGACAAACGTCCAGCTTTTGCTGCCACAGCAAAGGTGCCAGCGGGGAAAAGTGATGCTGGTTCTCACTGCCTCCTGGAACTCTTTCAAATGCCCCAGACAATTTGGCTCTCTCTGCTTTCCTGCGGACTCCATCCTCAAAAGCACCTGTTTTCGCTTTCGGCAGCCTCCGGAGCAAAAAAGACAAACGTCCAGCTTTTGCTGCCACAGCAAAGGTGCCAGCGGGGAAAAGTAATGCTGGTTCTCACTGCCTCCTGGAACCCTTTCAAATGCCACAGACAATTTGGCCCTCTCTGCTTTCCTGCGGACTCCATCCTCAAAAGCACCTGTTTTCGCTTTCGGCAGCGTCCGGAGCAAAAAAGACAAACGTCCAGCTTTTGCTGCCACAGCAAAGGTGCCAGCGGGGAAAAGTAATGCTGGTTCTCACTGCCTCCTGGAACCCTTTCAAATGCCACAGACAATTTGGCCCTCTCTGCTTTCCTGCGGACTCCATCCTCAAAAGCACCTGTTTTCGCTTTCGGCAGCCTCCGGAGCAAAAAAGACAAACGTCCAGCTTTTGCTGCCACAGCAAAGGTGCCAGCGGGGAAAAGTAATGCTGGTTCTCACTGCCTCCTGGAACCCTTTCAAATGCCCCAGACAATTTGGCCCTCTCTGCTTTCCTGCGGACTCCATGCTCAAAAGCACCTGTTTTCGCTTTCGGCAACCTCCGGAGCAAAAAAGACAAACGTCCAGCTTTTGCTGCCACAACAAAGGTGCCAGCGGGGAAAAGTAATGCTGGTTCTCACTGCCTCCTGGAACCCTTTCAAATGCCCCAGACAATTTGGCCCTCTCTGCTTTCCTGCGGACTCCATCCTCAAAAGCACCTGTTTTCGCTTTCGGCAGCCTCCGGAGCAAAAAAGACAAACGTCCAGCTTTTGCTGCCCCAGCAAAGGTGCCAGCGGGGAAAAGTAATGCTGGTTCTCACTGCCTCCTGGAACCTCTTCAAATGCCCCAGACAATTTGGCCCTCTCTGCTTTCCTGCGGACTCCATCCTCAAAAGCACCTGTTTTCGCTTTTGGCAACCTCCGGAGCAAAAAAGACAAACGTCCAGCTTTTGCTGCCACAGCAAAGGTGCCAGCGGGGAAAAGTAATGCTGGTTCTCACTGCCTCCTGGAACCCTTTCAAATGCCACAGACAATTTGGCCCTCTCTGCTTTCCTGCGGACTCCATCCTCAAAAGCACCTGTTTTCGCTTTCGGCAGCCTCCGGAGCAAAAAAGACAAACGTCCAGCTTTTGCTGCCACAGCAAAGGTGCCAGCGGGGAAAAGTAATGCTGGTTCTCACTGCCTCCTGGAACCCTTTCAAATGCCCCAGACAATTAAGCCCTCTCTGCTTTCCTGCGGACTCTATCCTCAAAAGCGACTTTTTTCACTTTCGGCGCCCTCCGGTGGTAAAAAGACAAACGTCCAGCTTTTGCTGCCACAGCAAAGGTGCCAGCGGGGAAAAGTGATGCTGGTTCTCACTGCCTCCTGGAACTCTTTCAAATGCCCCAGACAATTTGGCTCTCTCTGCTTTCCTGCGGACTCCATCCTCAAAAGCACCTGTTTTCGCTTTCGGCAGCCTCCGGAGCAAAAAAGACAAACGTCCAGCTTTTGCTGCCACAGCAAAGGTGCCAGCGGGGAAAAGTAATGCTGGTTCTCACTGCCTCCTGGAACCTCTTCAAATGCCCCAGACATTTTGGCCCTCTCTGCTTTCCTGCGGACTCCATCCTCAAAAGCACCTGTTTTCGCTTTCGGCAGCGTCCGGAGCAAAAAAGACAAACGTCCTGGTTTTGCTGCCACAGCAAAGGTGCCAGCGGGGAAAAGTAATGCTGGTTCTCACTGCCTCCTGGAACCCTTTCAAATGCCCCAGACAATTTGGCCCTCTCTGCTTTCCTGCGGACTCCATGCTCAAAAGCACCTGTTTTCGCTTTCGGCAGCCTCCGGAGCAAAAAAGACAAACGTCCAGCTTTTGCTGCCACAGCAAAGGTGCCAGCGGGGAAAAGTAATGCTGGTTCTCACTGCCTCCTGGAACCCTTTCAAATGCCCCAGACAATTTGGCCCTCTCTTCTTTCCTGCGGACTCCATCCTCAAAAGCACCTGTTTTCGCTTTCGGCAGCCTCCGGAGCAAAAAAGACAAACGTCCAGCTTTTGCTGCCACAGCAAAGGTGCCAGCGGGGAAAAGTAATGCTGGTTCTCACTGCCTCCTGGAACCCTTTCAAATGCCACAGACAATTTGGCCCTCTCTGCTTTCCTGTGGACTCCATCCTCAAAAGCACCTGTTTTCGCTTTTGGCAGCCTCCGGAGCAAAAAAGACAAACGTCCAGCTTTTGCTGCCACAGCAAAGGTGCCAGCGGGGAAAAGTAATG
Source organism: Vanellus vanellus (assembly GCF_965231255.1). Classification (NCBI taxonomy): domain Eukaryota; kingdom Metazoa; phylum Chordata; class Aves; order Charadriiformes; family Charadriidae; genus Vanellus; species Vanellus vanellus. The sequence continues at coordinate 3,415 of NW_028127216.1, read as the reverse complement.
CTGGTTCTCACTGCCTCCTGGAACCCTTTCAAATGCCACAGACAATTTGGCCCTCTCTGCTTTCCTGCGGACTCCATCCTCAAAAGCACCTGTTTTCACTTTCGGCAGCCTCCGGAGCAAAAAAGACAAACGTCCAGCTTTTGCTGCCACAGCAAAGGTGCCAGCGGGGAAAAGTAATGCTGGTTCTCACTGCCTCCTGGAACCTCTTCAAATGCCACAGACAATTTGGCCCTCTCTGCTTTCCTGCGGACTCCATCCTCAAAAGCACCTGTTTTCGCTTTCGGCAGCCTCCGGAGCAAAAAAGACAAACGTCCAGCTTTTGCTGCCACAGCAAAGGTGCCAGCGGGGAAAAGTAATGCTGGTTCTCACTGCCTCCTGGAACCCTTTCAAATGCCCCAGACAATTAAGCCCTCTCTGCTTTCCTGCGGACTCTATCCTCAAAAGCGACTTTTTTCACTTTCGGCGCCCTCCGGTGGTAAAAAGACAAACGTCAGCTTTTGCTGCCACAGCAAAGGTGCCAGCGGGGAAAAGTGATGCTGGTTCTCACTGCCTCCTGGAACTCTTTCAAATGCCCCAGACAATTTGGCTCTCTCTGCTTTCCTGCGGACTCCATCCTCAAAAGCACCTGTTTTCGCTTTCGGCAGCCTCCGGAGCAAAAAAGACAAACGTCCAGCTTTTGCTGCCACAGCAAAGGTGCCAGCGGGAAAAGTAATGCTGGTTCTCACTGCCTCCTGGAACCTCTTCAAATGCCACAGACATTTTGGCCCTCTCTGCTTTCCTGCGGACTCCATCCTCAAAAGCACCTGTTTTCGCTTTCGGCAACCTCCAGAGCAAAAAAGACAAACGTCCAGCTTTTGCTGCCACAGCAAAGGTGCCAGCGGGGAAAAGTAATGCTGGTTCTCACTGCCTCCTGGAACCCTTTCAAATGCCACAGACAATTTGGCCCTCTCTGCTTTCCTGCGGACTCCATCCTCAAAAGCACCTGTTTTCGCTTTCGGCAGCCTCCGGAGCAAAAAGACAAACGTCCAGCTTTTGCTGCCACAGCAAAGGTGCCAGCGGGGAAAAGTAATGCTGGTTCTCACTGCCTCCTGGAACCCTTTCAAATGCCACAGACAATTTGGCCCTCTCTGCTTTCCTGCGGACTCCATGCTCAAAAGCACCTGTTTTCGCTTTCGGCAACCTCCGGAGCAAAAAAGACAAACGTCCAGCTTTTGCTGCCACAGCAAAGGTGCCAGCGGGGAAAAGTAATGCTGGTTCTCACTGCCTCCTGGAACCCTTTCAAATGCCCCAGACAATTTGGCCCTCTCTGCTTTCCTGCGGACTCCATCCTCAAAAGCACCTGTTTTCGCTTTCGGCAGCCTCCGGAGCAAAAAAGACAAACGTCCAGCTTTTGCTGCCACAGCAAAGGTGCCAGCGGGGAAAAGTAATGCTGGTTCTCACTGCCTCCTGGAACCTCTTCAAATGCCCCAGACAATTTGGCCCTCTCTGCTTTCCTGCGGACTCCATCCTCAAAAGCACCTGTTTTCGCTTTTGGCAACCTCCGGAGCAAAAAAGACAAACGTCCAGCTTTTGCTGCCACAGCAAAGGTGCCAGCGGGAAAAGTAATGCTGGTTCTCACTGCCTCCTGGAACCCTTTCAAATGCCACAGACAATTTGGCCCTCTCTGCTTTCCTGCGGACTCCATCCTCAAAAGCACCTGTTTTCGCTTTCGGCAGCCTCCGGAGCAAAAAAGACAAACGTCCAGCTTTTGCTGCCACAGCAAAGGTGCCAGCGGGGAAAAGTAATGCTGGTTCTCACTGCCTCCTGGAACCCTTTCAAATGCCACAGACAATTTGGCCCTCTCTGCTTTCCTGCGGACTCCATCCTCAAAAGCACCTGTTTTCGCTTTCGGCAGCCTCCGGAGCAAAAAAGACAAACGTCCAGCTTTTGCTGCCACAGCAAAGGTGCCAGCGGGGAAAAGTAATGCTGGTTCTCACTGCCTCCTGGAACCCTTTTCAAATGCCACAGACAATTTGGCCCTCTCTGCTTTCCTGCGGACTCCATCCTCAAAAGCACCTGTTTTCGCTTTCGGCAGCGTCCGGAGCAAAAAAGACAAACGTCCAGCTTTTGCTGCCACAGCAAAGGTGCCAGCGGGGAAAAGTAATGCTGGTTCTCACTGCCTCCTGGAACCCTTTCAAATGCCCCAGACAATTTGGCCCTCTCTGCTTTCCTGCGGACTCCATCCTCAAAAGCACCTGTTTTCGCTTTCGGCAGCGTCCGGAGCAAAAAAGACAAACGTCCAGCTTTTGCTGCCACAGCAAAGGTGCCAGCGGGGAAAAGTAATGCTGGTTCTCACTGCCTCCTGGAACCTCTTCAAATGCCACAGACAATTTGGCCCTCTCTGCTTTCCTGCGGACTCCATCCTCAAAAGCACCTGTTTTCGCTTTCGGCAGCCTCCGGAGCAAAAAAGACAAACGTCCAGCTTTTGCTGCCACAGCAAAGGTGCCAGCGGGGAAAAGTAATGCTGGTTCTCACTGCCTCCTGGAACCCTTTCAAATGCCCCAGACAATTAAGCCCTCTCTGCTTTCCTGCGGACTCTATCCTCAAAAGCGACTTTTTCACTTTCGGCGCCCTCCGGTGGTAAAAAGACAAACGTCCAGCTTTTGCTGCCACAGCAAAGGTGCCAGCGGGGAAAAGTGATGCTGGTTCTCACTGCCTCCTGGAACTCTTTCAAATGCCCCAGACAATTTGGCTCTCTCTGCTTTCCTGCGGACTCCATCCTCAAAAGCACCTGTTTTCGCTTTCGGCAGCCTCCAGAGCAAAAAAGACAAACGTCCAGCTTTTGCTGCCACAGCAAAGGTGCCAGCGGGGAAAAGTAATGCTGGTTCTCACTGCCTCCTGGAACCCTTTCAAATGCCCCAGACAATTTGGCCCTCTCTGCTTTCCTGCGGACTCCATGCTCAAAAGCACCTGTTTTCGCTTTCGGCAACCTCCGGAGCAAAAAAGACAAACGTCCAGCTTTTGCTGCCACAGCAAAGGTGCCAGCGGGGAAAAGTAATGCTGGTTCTCACTGCCTCCTGGAACCCTTTCAAATGCCCCAGACAATTTGGCCCTCTCTTCTTTCCTGCGGACTCCATCCTCAAAAGCACCTGTTTTCGCTTTCGGCAGCCTCCGGAGCAAAAAAGACAAACGTCCAGCTTTTGCTGCCACAGCAAAGGTGCCAGCGGGGAAAAGTAATGCTGGTTCTCACTGCCTCCTGGAACCCTTTCAAATGCCACAGACAATTTGGCCCTCTCTGCTTTCCTGTGGACTCCATCCTCAAAAGCACCTGTTTTCGCTTTCGGCAGCCTCCGGAGCAAAAAAGACAAACGTCCAGCTTTTGCTAGCCACAGCAAAGGTGCCAGCGGGGAAAAGTAATGCTGGTTCTCACTGCCTC